>NW_020174013.1:7768749-7768998 GCF_003031525.2 Neophocaena asiaeorientalis asiaeorientalis | reverse complement strand
AATGATACATTAAACAAGATGGACTTAAATGATATTTATAGGACATTCCATCCAAAAACAACAGAATACATTTTCTTCTCAAGTGCTCATGGAACAATCTCCAAGATAGACAGACATATCTTGGGTCACAAATTGAACCTTGGTAAATTTAAGAAAACTGAAATTGTATCAAGTATCTTTTCTGACCACACACTATGAGACTAGACATCAAGTACAGGGGAAAAATCTGCAAAAAAAAAAAAAAAAAAA
>NW_020174013.1:7711490-7767662 GCF_003031525.2 Neophocaena asiaeorientalis asiaeorientalis | reverse complement strand
AAAAAAAAAAAAAAAAAACATGGAAGCTAAATAATACACTACTTAATAACCAAGAGATCACTTAAGACATCAAAGAGGAAATCAACAAATACCTAGAGACAAATAACAATGAAAACACAACGACCCAAAACCCGTGGGATGCAGCAAAACCAGTTCTAAGAGGGAAGTTTATAGCAATACAATCCTACCTCAAGAAATAAATTGATAAGAGACCTAAACGTAAGACCGGGCACTATAAAACTCTTAGAGGAAAACATAGGAAGAACACTCTTTGACATAAATCACAGCAAGGTCTTTTTTGATTCACCTCCTAGAGTAATGGAAATAAAAACAAAAGTAAACAAATGGGACCTAGTGAAAATTCAAAGCTTTCGCACAGCAAAGGAAACCATAAACAAGACGAAAAGACAACCCTCAGAATGGGAGAAAATATTTGTAAACGCATCAACGGACAAAGGATTAATCTCCAAAATATATAAACAGCTCATGCAGCTCAATAATAAAAAAACAACCCAATCCAAAAATGGGCAGAAGACCTAAATAGACATTTCTCCAAAGAAGACATACATATGGCCAAGAAGCACATGAAAAGCTGCTCAACATCACTAATTATTAGAGAAATGCAAATCAAAACTACAATGAAGGGGCTTCCCAAGGGGCGCAGTGGTTGAGTGTCTGCCTGCCGATGCCGGGGACACGGGTTCATGCCCCAGTCCAGGAAGTTCCCACATACCGTGGAGCGGCTGGGCCCATGAGCCATGGCTGCTGAGCCTGTGCGTCTGGAGCCTGTGCTCCGCAACAGGAGAGGCCACAACAGTGAGAGGCCCACGTTCCGCAAAAAAAAAAAAAAACTACAATGAGGTATCACCTCACACTGGATAGAATGGGCATCATCAGAAAATCTACAAATAACAAATGCTGGAGAGGGTGTGGAGAAAAGGGAACCCTCTTGCACTGTTGGTGGGAATGTAAATTGATACAGCTACTATGGAGAACAGTATGGAGGTTCCTTAAAAAACTACAAATAGAATTACCATATGACCCAGCAATCCCACTACTGGGCATATACCCTGAGAAAACCATAATTCAAAAAGACACATGCACCCCAATGTTCACTGCAGCACTATTTACAATGGCCGGGTCATGGAAGCAACCTAAATGCCCATCGATGGATGAATGGATAAAGAAGATGTGGTACATATATACAATGGAATATTACTCAGCTGTAAAAAGGAATGGAATTGGGTCATTTGTTGAGACGTAGATCGATCTAGAGACTGTCATACAGAGTGAAATAAGTCAGAAAGAGAAAAACAAATATCGTATATTAACGCATATATGTGGAACCTAGAAAAATGGTACAGATGAGCGAGTTTGCAGAGCAGAAATTGAGACACAGATGTAGGGAGCAAACGTATGGACACCAAAGGGGGAAGAGGCAGGGGAGCAGGTGGTGCTGGTGGGATGAATTGGGTGATTGGGATTGACATGTATACACTGATGTGTATAAAATTGATGACTAATAAGAGCCTGCTGTATAAAAAAAAAGTGCCTTGATAAAATGTTTAAAATAAGTCAGTATTATGTTAGTTTTTCTCTTTTACATTTACCAATATAAATATACGTTCATCTTTAAAAAAAAAAGAAAATGGACAAAAGACATGAAGAGACATTTCATTGAAGTGATATACAGATGGCAAATAAGCATGAAAAGATGTTTATCTGCAGGACTTGTTAAAATAAATTTCCAAACCCCACTCAAAATTCACTGCTCTAGAAAGTTTTTGCTTTTAAAATTTTTTAAATTGTGGAAAATATTGGGTTGGCCAAAGCGTTCCTTTGCGTTTTTTTGTAACATCTTATGGAAAAACCTGAACAAACATTTTGACCAACCCAATACACAAAACATAAAATTCAAAAAAAAAAGACAAATGCTTTCACACCTAGAGCCTTCTAAACATTTTAGTTTCTTTACTGCACAGTTAAAAGTTGATTTCATTCAAAATAATTATTGGTGGAATATTTTGTTTTTAGACTGATAAGCTACATACTTCTAATTCAAGAAAACATTCACATTCACCTTTTTAACCTAAAACACAATCCTAAATATTTTTAAGGAATCCAATGAAACCAATTATTAATCTTAATAAATCAGAGACATAAAAAAGAAAATCTCCTCCAATCACTGACGTATATGTCAACAAGGTTTGAACAGCGGGGGTCAGGGATGACCATTACATGTAAACACTTAAGGTTAAAGTATGTTCTGCAGAGTACACAAAAATCTATGTCATCTGTGACTATAGCAGTATAAAGTTCTATAATCAATTGAAATGTCAGTTTAACTTAAACAATGGGAAAAAACCCTTATAAATACAATGATGTATAAAATGTTGTCAACAAATAATTCTCTATGCTAAAAAAAAAAAGGAGTGAAAAAGCACGAATGACCTTGCTCAGCCCCTGCTGCAGAAAGTGATCCAAGTGATGCCAATAAAAACCAATGAAGAGTCCATCCCTCAATTCTTCACTTATGTAGGGATCTAAACCACAACCCTCAGTGCAAGATGTACAAGCACATCACACAACCATTCTTAAGACATGCTCTCTTGGTGTCTGTCTGCCATTTTCTACAATGGAATCAGAAGGCCTAAAAAGAGCACAAAATACAGTACATCTCTAGTAACTGATTCCCTGGATTAACAAACACTCTCCATTCCCTCTATTAAATATTCAGACTGGACCATGTGAACTGAATAGTGCCAGTTCACAATCCTGCCCTTCCCTGTTGAGTTGCTTGCCAAGTTAACTGTCCTTCTTCACAAGCTTTTTTATACCACCTGTCGGTATTGTCATGAATTAAATATTACAAAAACTAATGGAATAATAATTATTAGGAAGAAGGTCTTAAAGAAATCAAGTCCCACTCTCTCATTTACAAATGAGAAAACTGAGGTCCAAAGAGGGTGCTCACCATCATACAAATAGTTAAGGGTGGTAGATCTGGGACTAAAATCAATTGTATGAAATTCTATTCCAGAAATCATGCTGTCTCTTTCCGCATTGACAGTCTCAAACATATATCATCCTGCTTTAATTTAAATTGTACTGTGAGGGACTTCCCTGGCGGTCCAGTGGTTAAGACTCTGCGCTTCCAATGCAGGGGGCACAGTTTCGATCACTGGTTGGGGAACTAAGATCCCACACGTCGCGAGGCACAGCCAGAAAACTAAAAAAATAAAAAATTTTTTAATTAAAAAAATAAAAATAAATTGTACTGTGAAATATTCCATTAATCGGATTCTTCAGCCAAATATTCAGACCTCTAGGCCCCATTATTCATTCTGTAGGTGGTTGTGAGGTGTGTGTAAGCATGGAATGGTCATTTGCTACTTTTTCATCTGCTCTACATCCCTTCCCCTTGGGAAATGCCCCTCCCTCTCCCTATGCAATAATGGTAGGGTTGTTATTCTCCCTGCCACAGGGTGGGCTCATGACGCAGGCCAAAGTCCACTAGTCTCCTAGACACAGCAGTTGGTGCAAACTTCGCCTCTTAGAGTTCTTTGGAGGAAATGATTTGGGTGTTGGGGAAAAGGGTTATTTCTTCTGGATCACTAGCTGGGTGGATGATGAAGTTGCCAACAGCTATCTTTGCCATCAGGTAATGAGACACAACAAAGAGAAAAATATTACGGAATATCCACAGCCTCTATTGATATTGATCCATAGACTTTCAGACCTCATATGATTAAAGTGGGCACTAGACTCAAAAGTCAGCAATTTTCCACATTGAGGCAGAAGACAGATGGGCCCCAGGGTGAGCAGCCAGAGTTCATCCCCTGTGGACAGATACTCCAAAATAGCAGGAGGGAGAAGAGCTAAGCCCTGCCCAGATAAGAGATAAAAGACCACATATTCCTCATTCTTGAAGTCAAGGAGACCTTCTCCACTACACACACACAGAAAGGCTCCCTGAAGGTCAAAAAGGGAGGGGGTGCTACCCCATAGTAAGTGATGCCATCCTACCCATACACCTCTTCGCTGGAATCCATCTTGGCTAAGAGATGCACGCACACACACATGGGAGGACCCTGAGATATACCGATATGGACTCAGAACCAGGCAAAGCAAGATGATTGGCCAAAGGAAACCCAGAAGAAATGCCCCATAAAAGTGATTCAAACTACCACGAGGACACAACTCTCTCTCTGAGCTCGCCCATGTGTCTATCCACAGGTACTCTTTTCCTCCTAATAAACACTTGTTTCACTACTTTCCATCTCTATGTGGAAATTCACTTCTACAACAGCTGATGGGCCAGGGCCTTGTCACTGGCCACTGGTCCCTTATGGTCTAGTGGCTAAGATTCAGCACTCTCACTGCCACGGCCCAACCTCAGTCTCTGGCCATGAACCAAAATCCTGCTTCAAGCCACTGCAGGCTGAGGCCACCCAAGAGCAATGTGACCTAGTATCAAATGATGAACTAGGTCAACCAGGTTTTCTCTCAAAAATGTTAATTATAAAACATAGAAAATATTGAACAGTTAAGGTAAAGGGCCATGAGATAGCACTGGAGCCCTAGTGGAAAGAGAATTGTGAGGGAGAAAACAAGGAGACATAGCAGATGTCATGAAGATGTCACATAAGAGAGAGAAAAAGAATTGCATATCTTTAGCATTGTTTAGATTCCTCACAGTTTTCCAGTTGGATGCTAACAAGATGCAAATGGTCCCTTCATTTAAAACATATTTACTAAGAGCCTGCAAATGTTTAAAATACATGGAAGATTCGATTATTATAGAAAAATATTCACTTTCTCCCCTGCTCCCTCAAAGAAAAAAACACTTCTCTGCCTCCTAACTTTAGGCTTGGCTAAGTATCTTACTTTGGCCAACAGGATATTAGTAGGTGCTTAAAATGTGTTTCAGTGGTTGCGTTTGCTCTCTTATACCTCTGTCGTCACTATGAGAACATGTCAGCCCAGAATTAGAGGCATGTGGACCAAGCATGCAGCATAGAGCCACTCAGCTGATCACAGCCTATGTCAGTCAACTCCCAGGTGGCCCACAAACAGAATAAATGCTCACTGTTGAATGCAGTTGTGACAGTGTAGTTATTTGTTACTCACTGATACAGTACACTGAGGATGAGATGCTGTGGGCCACTTAAAGACTGTCCTTACTCAGGCTTTCCACAACATGTAACAGTATCTACTAAAAATCAACTAGCGAGAGCCAGTGCAGGAGATGGAGATTAATAAAATATCACCTTTTCCCAGGAAGAACTCCTATTGTAGTGAGAAAGTTGGACTCTGATCAAATGATCATAAAATAATGTGATATGAGGTTCACCCATATAGTGAGCTGAAGGTCTAACTCAGCCAGAGGAGTCAGCAGAGCCTTCACGTAAGAGGAGATTGAAATAGAGGTCTGAACGATAACAGTCATTCATCAAGTAGAGAAGTAGAAAGACTCTAAACAGAGGGCACATGTATACCAAGACATTAAACTTCAAAGCATGTGAGGAGTTCAAATGTCAGCCATAGCTGAAACTTATCCTTATTCTAATGTAGACAACAATTCAGAATGAATATAAGAGATGGTCAACTAGAATTTTTACTAGGAATTACTGAAGTCGTCACGATAAGATATGATTGATCATTTTAAGGCCCTAATTTACTATTCTGATACTTTAAATTTAGTTGATGTTTACTTCACTATAGAAATTTCCTATAGATAATGATCTATGAGGACTTGCATTTTATTATCCTATAATACCATTTGTAACATTAATTGCAAAACCAGATCATTAATGCCCTGCAAAGGCTTTCAATGCATCAGCAAACAAATGATCTTTGAGTTGTGTCATGACAGCACTGGAAGGCCACTGTATGAAAAGGTGACTCGAGACAATTGCAAACAAAGTAACCGCCAAAATACCAAAAGCACAATCTCAAGTAACCTGGCAATAGCTGGGAAACTCTCCTCGAAATATAAGTCAGAAATGGAAAATGTCCTGTTGAATAAAGTGTTCGGCAGGACACCCGAGGCAGAAGCATAACACTGGGATGTAAACAATAAACAGATTTCACTTCAAGCAGTTTGGAAAGAGCGTCAGTGTCGTCAAATCAGAAAATCTTCAAACCTGCACACGACTGAAGTTGCCAGCAACAGTAGCAACTTTTAAGTGCTAAAAGATAACCGCCAGTAAAAAAAATCAACATACTTAGACACCGAGAATCTCTCTGATCTCTTCAAACCATAAGATAAACATGTAACTTTCGCGTGAAAGCGAAGCGGGAGGGCGCCGGGGCAGCTCTTGCAACTCCCTTCGCTCTCCGCTCCACGAATGAAACCGAAGCAACACGTGCAACGTCACTGTCCCAACACAGTCAACCATGCTGATCACCAAGAGAGGGGACAGATTTGGAGCTAGAACCAGGCTAGGAGTTAAGAAGCAAGGGGAAGAAACCAGAGGAAGAAAGTAAAACAGAAGCAGGAAAGAATAGTATGGACTGGGGAGCGGCGGTCCCACCGACCCTACTGGCGAGCAAGGAGAAAAGTCCCTCAGATGCAGACTAATGTCTAGAAAGGGATCTTCTCCTTCGAGCTGAGTTTCCCAGGACTCAGCCTCGGCTGCCCCGTCCCTGCCCAATGCCACCTGATACCTCCTTTTGGCGCGGCCCTTAGGTGAACCAAGGGGGCGCTTTCCAGGAGGCTCCCAGCAAAACTGTGAGGGAACTCCCAGAGCTGCCAAGGGGAGAGTAGCTGCCTGTCGCTTGCGAGGGGAGTGGCCAAAGGCAAAAGTGAGTCGAGAGGGCTCTACCTTACCTGCCGCAGGAGCTTCCACCGGGCAGCACCCAAGGGCGCCGAGATTGCGGGTCCCTGAGCGGCGCTGCTGCTTGTCCGGCCCTCGCCCGCTGCGCGCTCAGCCTGGCCGGCCCCTGCGTCCGCGACTCGAGACTCCATCCGGCTGCAGCTGGCGAGATACCGCCGCCACAGCTCCCCCCTGCCAGGACCTGCCTACTTCTTCCCTGTCAGGATCTGTGACGCCGGGGTTCCCTCCCACTGCCCTAGCGCGCGCTCTCTCCCCGAATTCCGCATTTCCGGTAGTCGCGTCTCCTTAGCAACCAGGGCAGCGCGGCTCTCGCCACTGCACCATTTTGCTGGTGGCCATCTTGAGTGAGGGCAGACCGGAGAGTGAGGGAACTGTGGCAGACCTAGTGCGACGCCGCCCCCTTTGGTTCCCTTCTCTCCTGTTTCATCTCGAGCTCTGAAGACTAGCAAAGAACCAAAAGGCTTATATCTTTGAGCGTTAATGAACCCAGGAGGAGTAAAAAAAATATTCCTGACCACAATAAAGATGGCGGAATCCACTTAGCGCTCGTGCCAGACGGCGGTTACGTAGACGGCGTGCTGCAAACCAGCTCCGGGCGGTTCTGGGTAGGCTGTCGTTCCGCTAGCTGCAGAACGCAGACTTCGGCTGACCGTGAGTGAGGTGGGAGCTGCGCTCCTTCCTGAGAGCACCGGGGTCTCCGGCCTGCCTTCACTCGTTTCGGTGTCTAGAGCGAGACTGACTTTCAGTTTGCGTACGTATGGGGGGCGTAGGCTGGGAGTCTCTTCCCTTCATCCCGTCCTCACCCCCACCCAACCATCCCTCAGTCCCTTAGTCCTAGCTTTTTGACCGATGTCCCTTCATTGCGTGGCACATGGTACCGCTCCCTCTCACACTCGGATGCACAGGGAAAACGAACGGTTTCTCCCAGGAACACCCATTCGTCTACCCTACCCCCTATCCCCAGACTTGCCTACTGTCTTCTCCCAGTGGGTGAAAGATGGATGGATGGAGGCTACGGGCACGGATGTAGTGGTTTAGGGCCTTTATTTTATTTTCTTTTATTTTACTTTGTTTGTTTTTGCTGGTGTCAACTGCACATCCCCTATACCCACTCCCCCGTTATTTTGCTGCGACATAGAAAGAGGTTAAGAGGGGCAGGGGCGTCGTAGCGGATCCGAGCTGTGGTAAAGCTGACGCACTATTGTATAATACTTTTGATACCGAGGAGCAATTTGTGGAAGACTTCCATGATGACATTCAACAGTGTGCAACATACCTAGATTTTTCCTGCCCTAAAAATAGTAGCCACCGTTTGTTGAGTGGTTGCTACCCGCCAGACACTTCATTAAGATTTTAACACAAATTGTTTCATTCTTAGAATAGCTATTTCATAGAGTAAGTGGGATCCTTATCTCTGTTTTGCAGATGATGAAACTAAGCACAGGTGGTAAGTGCAGGAATGAAGACCTGAACCCAGGTTTCTCTGACTTAACTACTTACTAGCTTTACTTACCTTGATAGGTTAATAAGCACCAGCTTCCCAACAGAAAACAGGTGGCATCACATTTCATGTGTGCCTCCTGAAGTGTTTTTTGTTTTTTTCAACTAAAGAGCTAAACACGTTTTTGACATTAAAGTCAAGTTGTTGTTATGTCCAGATAGACTTATTGCTCTACTATTACTGTTCAGGTGACCTGGGGTAGTTGCTTAAACCTTCCTGAGCCACAGTTCGCTCACCTGTAAGGCCAACATCATAATAGCTGCTCGATCAGGTCCCTATGAAGTTTAAATTAAGTGAAGTATATAAAAGCATGTGGCATGAAGCAAACGCTCAATAAATACTAATCCCTTCTCCTCTACCTTTATGAAGTAATTGGACTTTTCCAGTTTATCCTCCACATACAAACCAAAGATAAGTTATGAATTATGTGAAATCAAAGCCGTTTTGCCTTTAAAAGCCCTCAGAGTTCCTGAGATGCCTCCATTAAGTCTATGTATTTATTTGCAAATTTTTATTTTGTTTTTTTGTTTTCTGTTTGTTTTAGTTTGCCCATGTGTGTACCAGAATCAGTGCTGTTTGAGCCTGACAGGATTGACTTTACAAATGAGACATTTATGTCACATCTGCCAAGAAGTGTGATTTAAATTAAACTTTACCTTTTACAAGTTTTCAGATACTTTGAGTTATCAGCTGTCTGCGGTTATTTGTAACTGGAGGGGTACACAGCCCCAAAGGGGAGGGATAAGAACTGCAGATCTTAGATGCTCTAAGAACCCACTACTATATAATCATTCCTATGAAAATCATTCATGTGCTGGCAGCCCCAAAGGGAGCATAAACCAGGGACTTTGATATCATGCAGCAGAAGAGCAAATTATATCTCCAGGCTTTGAAGTATAGTATTCCTCACCTTGGGAAATGCATGCAGAAACAGCACGTGAGTCACTGTAACTTCGCTGATCATTATTACAATAGAATAAAATTGAAAAAATATCACCTAACCAAGTGTCTGCAGAATAAACCCAGGATATCAGAGTTAGCAAGAAACATCCCAAGTCGGAACTTCTCGTGTAAGGTATGGACTGTTTAAGTTAACCTATGTGTAGACCTTTAAGATTAATTTTAGTTTAAAAATAAAGAATGGGTTGGATATCAGTTACTAATTTTCTCAGTAATTCTGGTTTGATTTTTTAAATATTCAGGCTTAATTGTAGTCATATATATATATGTATAAAAGAATATATACATATATATTTATAGAGCTCTAATGTAATATATAAAAATGTAGTTTTATAAAAAATGATTCATCTTAAGAACTCCTTATTGTGCCTGCCAGTGCAATTCAAAGTATAATTTGGCTTTCTAAAATTCCTAGACTAACATAATAGCTCTTAATAAAAGTCTGATAATATGCTGATTGTTTTATGAATCCCAAATTAGGAAACTTCAGTAAAGACCATGTAATTGTGTTACTTCTCTGTAAAAAAAAAAAAAAAAAAAAAACGAAAAAGCGATTTGCATTTTATACCGCTTGTGTCCTTCAGGAAGGTGCTTTCAGACCATTGTACTCTGGCCAGACCCCAAGCTGTGGGCATGACCTCAGCTTTGAGGACCTGTTGCTCTTGTATGTAGAATGACCACATATCCTGGGTTGCCTCCGACAGTCTCAGTCTACACATATTTTCCCTATGTTATTATTAATAGTGTCCCCTTTCCTCTCAGAAGTGTCTTGCTTAGGATAGTAAATTATATGTGCATCCTGATTATTTGAGATTAAGCTATTTATGCTGCTCTGACACCCCCTCCCCTACCTCATACTTGCTATGTTCCTTAGATTCCTTAAATTGTGTTTAGGGATGATATTCTTGCAATATGTAACGTATTTTGTTATTTTAATATCTTAATTTCTGGTTTTAATTGTTTTGTTACATACTAATATTTTTAGTCTGTTTTGGCTTATTTTTTATTGTAGTAAAATACAGGTAACAAAATTTTCCACTTTAACCATTTTTAAGTGTATAATTCAGTGGCATTAATTACATCACAGTGTTGTACAGCTGTTACAACTATTTGCAAAACCCTGTCCTCACCTGAAGAAAATACCCATTAAGCAAGAACTCCCCACTGCTGCTTTCCTGAGCCCCTGGAAACCTTTAATCTTCTTTCTGTCTCTATGAATTTCCCTATTCTAGATAATTCATATAAGTGGAATTATATAATATCCTTTTGTGTTTGGCTTATTTCACTTAGCATAATGTTTTCAAGGTTCATTCGTATTGTAGCATATCTGGGAAGTTTGTTCCTTTTAGTGGCTGAATTATATTCCATTATATGTATATACCACATTTTGTTTATCCATTCATCTGTTGACAGACACTTGAGCAGCTTCATCTGTTTAGAAAAATGATATTTTTAATATTCTACTCAATTCTTCTGGTTTTTAATTTAATTTTTGCTCTTTTTGTAGCTCATACTTATTTGTTATGGGGAGTTTGGGGGGAGTTTTGTTGTTTGCTTTCAACTTTATCTGTTAGTGCTAGAATTTTACTCTTTACACTTAAGTCATTCAAATTTTTCTTTTTATAGCATCTTAGTTTAGCACTTTCTGTACTCAAATTTTTTATGTCTTTTATTTCATTTTTATTTCTGTGTGTGTGTATTTGCACACAGGTCCTACTTTAGAAAGATAAACTTTAAAATTTTACCTATTGGACACATTTTAGCATTTAGATCTTTTTACTTTGAATTGTGTTTAGAACACTTTGTCATCTTGTACTTTTATCTTAAGTCTTAGTTTATAAATAGTAGGCAGAAATTACCATCAGAGTGACAGCTGTGAGATTAGCTCTCACCCTGTGCAGGAGTTGGACTATTTTTTCCCTCCATTTGTCCCTGAAGCAACTTTTCAGTTCTCTTTCATGGAATCCTGTCACCTGGAAGCTTTAACCTGATTCAGTGACTCCAAGAAAAGGAGCTTTATTAATAATTCTTTCACCTGGTAGTGGTCCTGCTTTCACATGTCATATATCAACCATTCCTTCTGTGAGAAATGATATGATATAAAAACTGTGGTCTCTGTCCTTTACGATCACTGGGACCTGAGGAAGCTGTGAAAAGACCTGTAGTCTAGAATGCACATTTAAGTAAACATCCAGTCAGTTCCAACTTTGTCCACTCCTATGGGAATAACAAATTAGAAAAAGTAATTAGTGCCTGTAGACAAATTAAAATATATTTACTTAAAGACTTATAAGTTAACTAAAGAGTAAGAGAGGGCAGCCTGTGTAATATAGAAATGCCAGAAAGCAAGAGATCTAGCCGTCACTGCTGTGTCTGTGAACTAGTCAGGACTTTTATCTTTCTGACTGGAAATAGGGGAGTTTCAACTTGGTGTTCTCTAAAAGTCCTCCAAATGCTAAAATTTCCTGATTTTATATCTCTACCGTGTTACCTTACCAACAAATTGCCATCTATACATTTGGGACTCTAGTACCAACTCCTGCAGTCAGGCTGTGTATCAGAAATCCTGGGGAACTTTTTAGAAATGCAAGTTCCTGGATCTCACCCCACATGTGCTGGATCAGAATCTCTAATGGCTGAGGCCTACGGATCTCTTTTTTTGTTTTGTTTTAAGTTCCTCAACTAATTCTGAAATTCTCAGTCTGCCAGTGACAGTGGACCTGCATTTAGGAACTAGACACATTTGTGATCAAACGTTGCTGACCTAAACCTCATTGAATTCATTTAGTTCTGAAGTTCTTACTGGCAGATACTTTGACTTTCCATTTTACATTAGCCACATGGCAAGAGGAACTTATTCCATTACCCTCATGCACCAGCTAGTAATATTCAAAGACTAGCATCAAACCAGATACCACATTTCTTTATCTTTCACATCATCCTATTCTGCTCTGCCTACAAAGATAATTCCTAAAATCTTTGATCATGATAAATTGAATGATATACAAAAGGAAAACCAAGTAAGGAAAAGAAAATGTTTAAACATTTGTTCATTGACTCTCTGCAATATAGATTAGCAGTTCTTACAGTAGTTTCTAAGGTAGATAGGTTGACAGATACCTCCTTCACTGGCACTAGTGATCTATGATTTGTGGGATCACTGGTTCTAACAGGTTCAAAACATCATCAGGAAAGCCAGAAAGAAAAGAAAAATTGTACTCTCACAATAGTTTTTTTTTTTAATAATAGTTCATGAAGTGGGACAGCATTGTAGCTACCACTTCTTTTTTTAATTTAATTTATTTTTTTATACAGCAGGTTCTTATTAGTCATCCATTTTATACACATCAGTGTATACATGTCAATCCCAATCTCCCAATTCATCACACCACCCCCTCCCACCCCCACCACTTTCCCCCCTTGGTGTCCATACGTTTGTTCTATACATCTGTGTCTCAGTTTCTGCTCTGCAAACCGGTTCATCTGTACCATTTTCTAGGTTCCACATATATGCGTTAATATACGATATTTGTTTTTCTCTTTCTGACTTGTTTCATTCTGTATGACAGTCTCTAGATGTGTCCACATCTCTACAAATGACCCAATTTCGTTCCTTTATATGGCTGAGTAATATTCCATTGTATATATGTACAACATCTTTATCCATTCATCTTTCGATGGGCATTTAGGTTGTGTCCATGATCTGGCTATTGTAAATAGTGCTGCAGTGAACATTGGGGTGTATGTGTCTTTTTGAATTATGGTTTTCTCTGGGTATATGCCCAGTAGTGGGATTGCTGGATCATCCTCGTAGAATGAGTTTGGGAGTGTTCCTTCCTCCACAATTTTTTGGAAGAGTTTGAGAAGGATGGGTGTTAGCTCTCCTCTAAGTGTTTGCTAGAATTCAGCTGTGAAGCCATCTGGTCCTGGACTTTTGTATGTTGGAAGATTTTTAATCACAGTTTCAACTGCATTACTTGTGATTGGTCTGTTCATATTTTCTATTTCTTCCTGGTTCAGTCTTGGAAGGTTATATGTTTGTAAGAATTTGTCCATTTTTTCCAGGTTGTCCATTTTACTGGCATGGAGTTGCTTGTAGTAGTGTCTTAGGATGCTTTGTATTTCTGTGGTGTCTGTCGTAACTTCTCCTTTTCATTTCTAATTTTATTGATTTGAGTCCTCTCCCTCTTTTTCTTGATGAGTCTGACTAATGGTTTATCAATTTTGTTTATCAATGAACCAGCTTTTACTTTTATTGATCTTTGCTACTGTTTCCTTCATTTCTTTTTCATTTATTTCTGCTCTGATCTTTATGATTTCTTTCCTTCTGCTAACTTTCGGTTTTGTTTGTTCTTCTTTCTCTAGTTCCTATAGGTGTAAGGTTAGATTGTTTATTTAACATTTTTCTTGTTTCTTGAGGTAGGCTTGTATAGCTATAAACTTCCCTCTTAGAACTGCTTTTGCTGCAACCATAGGTTTTGGATCATCGTGTTTTCATTGTCATTTGTCACTCGGTATTTTTTGATTTTCTCTTTGACTTCTTCGGTGATCTCTTGGTTATTTTGTAACGTATTGTTTAGCCTCCATGTGTTTGTGTTTTTTACGTTTTTTCCTTGTAATTCATTTCTAATCTTATAGCGTGGTCAGAAAAGATGCTTGATATGATTTCAGTTTTCTTAAGTTTACTGTGGCTTGATTTGTGATCCAAGATGTCATCTATCCTGGAGAATGTTCCATGCACAGTTGAGAAGAAAGTGTAATCTGCTGTTTTTGGGTGGAATGTCCTATAAACATCAATTAAATTTATCTGGTCTGTTGTGTCATTTAAAGCTTGTGTTTCCTTATTAATTTTTCGTTGGTTCATCTGTCCATTGGTGTAAGTGAGGTGTTAAAGTCCCACACTATTATTGTGTTACTGTCGATTTCCTCTTTTAGAGCTGTTAATAGTTGCCTTATATATTGAGGTGCTTCTATGTTGGGTGCATGTATATTTATAATTGGTATATCTTCGTCTTGGATTGATCCATTGACCATTATGTAGTATCCTTCCATGTCTCTTGTAACATTCTTTATTTTAAAGTCTATTTTATCTGATATGAGTATTGTTACTCCAGCTTTCTTTTGATTTCCATTTGCATGGAATATCTTTTTCCATCCCCTCACTTTCAGTCTGTATGTGTCCCTAGGTCTGAAATGGGTCTCTTGTAGACAGCATATATATGGGTCTTGTATTTGTATCTATTAAGCAAGCCTGTGTCTTTTGGTTGGAGCATTTAAACCATTCACTTTTAAGGCAACTATCGATATGTATGTTCCTATGACCATTTTCTTAATTGTTTTGGGTTTGTTTTTGTAGGTCCTTTTCTTCTCTTGTGTTTCCCACTTAGAGGAGTTCCTTTAGCATTTGTTGTAGAGCTGGTTTGATGGTGCTGAATTCTCTTAGCTGTTGCTTGTCTGTAAAGCTTTTGATTTCTCCATCGAATCTGAATGAGATCCTTGCTGGTAGAGTAATCTTGGTGGTAGGTTCTTCCCTTTCATTACTTTAAGTATATCATGCCGCTCCCTTCTGGCTTGTAGAGTTTCTGCTGAGAATCAGCTGTTAACCTTATGGTAGTTCCCTTGTATGTTATTTGTTGTTTTTCCCTTGCTGCTTTCAGTAATTTTTCTTTGTCTTTAATTTTTGCCAATTTGATTACTATGTGTCTCGGCATGTTTCTCCTTGGGTTTATCCTGTATGGGACTCTCTGCGCTTCCTGGACTTGGGTGGCTGTTTCCTTTCCCATGTTAGGGAAGTTTTCGACTATAATGTTTCCAAATATTTTCTTGCGTCTTTTCTCTCTTTTTCTTCTCCTTCTGGGACCCCTATAATGCAAATGTTGTTGCGTTTAATGTTGTCCCAGAGGTCTCTTAGGCTGTCTTCATTTCTTTTCATCCTTTTTTCTTTATTCTGTTCTGCAGCAGTGAATTCCACGATTCTGTCTTCCAGGTCACTTATCCATTCTTCTGCCTCAGTTATTCTGCTATTGATTCCTTCTAGTGTGTTTTTCATTTCAGTTATGGTATTCTTCATCTCTCTTTTTTCTTTAATTCTTCTAGATCTTTATTAAACACTTCTTGCATCTTCTCAACCTTTGCCTCCATTCTTTTTCCAACGTCCTGGATCATCTTCACTGTCATTATTTTAAATTCTCTTTCTGGAAGATTGCCTATCTCCGTTTTGTTTAGTTGTTTTTCCAGGGTTTTTTCTTGTTCCATCATCTGGTACATAGCCCTCTGCCTTTTCATCTTGTCTGTCTTTCTGTGAATGTGGTTTTTGTTCCACAGGCTGCAGAATTGTATGTAGCTACCACTTCTTTATTTTTTGTTTTTTTCTCCACTTTCCATTTACTCTTTAACCTGCTGTAGTACGGCTCCCCTCCTCCATTAAAACCTCTGTCATTGTCACCAAAGATGTAATATATTTCAACCTAGTAGACACTTCCCTTTCCTCATCTCAGAGGTGCTCTCAGCAGATTTGACATGCTTGACCATTCCCTCCTTGAAACACTCTTTTGGCCTCTTGACTCCACGTTTTCCTGGTTTTTCTCCTACTTTACAAACCAAACCTTCTCAATCTCCTTTTCTAACTTTGCTTCCATATAACTTCTCAACTGCGAAGTTTCTCAGGGCTTGGTCCTGGCGCTTTTTTCTCTCCTTAATTTCTTCCTAAGTAATTTTTTCCATTCACATGGACTTAGTACCATAGCAGTTATTATTTTCATCCCAGACTCACCTCTGTGCTGCACAGAATTAATCTCCAGTTGGACATCTTACTGACTTCTCAAACTGTCCACAGTTGAACTTCAGCTCTCCCAGCCCTGACTCAGCTCCTCTTTATCTCATGGCTCTGTACTCAGCTGTTCAAGGCAGAACATGGGGAAACATATTTTATTCCTTCTGTTCCTTTACCCTGCCATCACATCCGTTAACAGTGCATACCAAACGAGCTTTGTGATTTTTACCATGTCACTATACCACCTAGCCTATTATTTACTTAATTATTTTTGTTTAACCAACTTGTCTCATCCCAAGGAATAATAGTAAGTCACCAGTCTGATGTGCTAGTTATAGTCTTTCTAATTAAATATTCATATACTCCAAGTCATGTATACCATCATGTCTGACATGCTTTCAGAAACACATTGTATTAACCTCTAAAATGTATGGTGAATCTGTCCATATTTCTCTATCTATACCATCATCACTCACCTGGACAACTGGTGAAGCCACCTAACTAGGTTTCTTGCTTGCATCTTCCCTTCCAACACATTTTCATACATTTAGAAGAGTGATCTTAAAATATAAATTAAATCATGTCACTTTGTAGCTTAAAACCTTTCCAGAAGTTCTTAACACATAAACATTAACTCCATTTTCCTAGTCATGTTCCCAAAGACTGCAAGATCTAGCCCCAATCTCATTTCTTGCCACTTTGCCCACATTCACTTTGGTCAAGCTACAACGGTCATCTCCTGGATCAAAGAACAGAACTCTTTCCCATCTATTTCAGGACCTTTACATACTAATCCCTAATCCCATTCACGCCTGCATGTCTAGTTCTTTTTCCTATTTTATGTCTTGATTAAATATTACCTCCTGAGAAAGGCCATTTCTGACCATGGTAATCAAAGTAACTGAAGCTCATTTTTTACCTTAACCTTGTTTCCTTCTCACTACTTTACCACAGTTATTACTTCAGTGTCCTTTTTTGTTTTGTCTTTCCAGCTGAAATGTAAATTCTATAAGGGCAGGGTCCATGTCATCAGTTCAATAATGCTTCCCTATTGTCTGAGACAGTGCATGACGTAGTAATAAATACTGTTGAGTGAATGACTGTCCCCATAAATAGGGGCCTACGTCTATTTTATAGAATGCCATTCTGTGGGTTGCAGTATAATTCTTGAACCTAAGTCCCCAAATAAAGGATTGAGCTAGACGAAATAAAACTGAGAGTGTAGTTAAGGAAATACCAGGCATAGGGAGCAACATTTGTAAGAGCCCCACATCGAGAGAGGGCAATCCCTACAAGTACTGTAGCCAAAATGGTCAAAGATGAACCAGAAAAAGTAAGCAGGGGCCAGATCATGTATAGGCAGTTGTGTAAATCTTGTGAGAAATTTGAACTGCATCCTAAAAGCAATAGAAAGTCATTGAAAAATGTAGATGCAATCAGATTTGCATTTTAGAAGAATCCCTCTGACAGAATTGCAGAAAATAGATTGGAAGTAGGAAGCCTTGTCAGTAAGGTGAATGAAGATGAGAGCCTAAACTAAGGACATAGCCAGAAAAATGGAGAAAAGTGTAAGATTTGAGGGAGGATTGAAGAGATAGAATCAGTCAGACTTCACAGTTACAGTGATTACATTTTATTTGGGGCATTTTAGTAGAATAATAGAGAACATAGGGTGATAATCTCTGATCTATTTGGATTCTAAAATCCAGAAGTCCCTTACAAAAATATTTACTTATTATTTTTTTTTTTGCAAAACCTGACCTAAACTGACACAGAGCTACTCTGATCTTTATTTATCCACTTAGTAGAGTTCCCCAACCAGGGATTGAACCTGGGCCATGGGAGTGAAAGCACCGAGTCCTAACTGCTGAACTGCCAGGGAATTCCCTCCGATTTCTTACTGTATTTGATTGCAGGCTGATATCCCCCTTAACTGGGATAGACATCATGTTAACTTTTCAAAATCACAACATTTGAAAACACATGTGGATCATCTTTATGTTTCGAACAGACTTATTTCACAGTCACATGTATAGCCTTACCGTTACTCAGATGTTAAGGGTGAGGAAGGAGAAGGAGTAAATGTAACTCACTACTGATTTGGAGACTTTACTCATCAGCTGGGTATATGAGTCTGGAAGTTGGGAAGAGTGGTCCATGTATAGGTAGTGGTTGAAGCCATAAAAGGCATGACACTGTATTTACTTCTGTGCTACTTATTATTATTATATAATTATTATTATTTAAATTTTTTCCCTCTTTCCATTACATTGGTAAGTCCCTGAAGACAAGAATTTTACAATGTACATCTTTATATGCCCAACACGTAGCATTAATGACTGCCACATACTAGATAACCAGTAAATGTTTGTGGATGACTTAATAGTTGAATGAATGATATTTTCTTTTCATGTAACCATAAATTTTACTGCTTGAAGAAAGACCAAAGAAATCATGTAATCTGAGCTTTCTTTAGGTCTTTGGTCTATTTTGAATTTATTTTTTGTACGTGCTATGAGGGGTGAGAGTTTGACTTCATTCTTTTGCTTGTGAATATCCACTTAGCCCAGCATCATTTGTTGAAAAGACTGTGCTTTTCCCATCAAATTTTCTTAGCACGCTTATCAAAAATCTACTGACCATAAATGTAAGGGTTTATTTCTGGACTGTTAGTTCTATCCTGTTGATCTGTATGTCTGTCCTTAGGCCAGTACTACACTCTTGATTGCCATAACATTCTAGTAAGTTTTGAAATCAGGAAATGTGTGAGTTCTTTCTTTATAAATGAAAAAACTAAAGTCACTGAGCCCAAGATAAAATTTTAAAAAATTATAAAAATTAATGGAGTCAGAACCAAACCTCAGGTAACTTGATTCACATCACCTTTCTTTTAAATATCTTTTATTATAAGTCACTACAGATATATACAAAGAGAGAGAGAACACAATAGCAAATACCCATGTATCCACTACTCAGTGTGACTTTTTTCTTAACCAGAAAAGTTACAGATGTATTTGAAGACTCCTATGTACTTCCCTGATCACAGTATCTTCCTTACCTCCCCAGTGGTGATCATTGTCCTTAACCTCTTTCCATTCTTTTTCTTTTTTTTTTTTTTGTGGTACACGGGCCTCTCACTGTTGTGGCCTCTCCCGTTGCGGAGCACAGCCTCTGGACGTGCAGGCTCAGCAGCCATGGCTCACGGGCCCAGCCGCTCCGCGGCATGTGGGATCTTCCCGGACCAGGGCACGAACCCATGTTCCCTGCATCGGCAGGCGGACTCTCAACCACTGCGCCACCAGGGAAGCCCCATTCTATTTTTATGTAATTTGATAGCATATATATTTGTATACACTGATCATATATTGTTTTGCATGTTTTACAACTTTAGGTAAATAATGTACATACAATTGTATAACTTGCTTTGCTGTTCAACATTCTGATTTTGAGGTTCCACGTTAATATATGTATCTGTCTCATTTTTTACAACTGCTGCGTAATATTCTATGATATGCCACAATTAATCTGTTTTCTTTGGACAAGCATGTAGGTTGTTTCCAATTTCCAGACTTACCCAACAAAAAAGCTGCAGAGCACAATCTTGTATCTCCTTATCCATGTGTGCTTGTCTTTCTCTAGAGTCTATATCTAGAATTGGAATTCCTAATTGTATTCACATCCTAATGTTTCTTGTTAAATTAATTTCTGAATTGATAGAACTATCTTACACTCAGATAGAAAGGGATATATAAGAATCCTATCTCTATATCTTGAATAACATTTGATATTATCAGACCTTTTTGCCCTGCTGATGGGTAAATAGTATGTCATTATTGCTTAATTTTCATTGCCCTAATAATGAGGTTGAGCATCTCTTCATGTTTATTGACATCATTGGTTTTGTCTTCCTGAATTGCTTATTGATGATGTTTGACCATTTTTCCTATTGAGTTTGTCTTTTTCTTACTGATTCATAGGAGGTTTTTACATATCCTTTGTCTTTTATTTGTGCATAGATATCTTCTCTATATTTGTGCTCTTTTCACTTTATGATATCTTTTGTTAAATGTCTTTAAATTTTTATGCTTTGTGCTCTCTGTGTTTCATTCAATTCAGCAATTATTTGTTGAACACCTGCTATGCATCATTCTACCCATTGGGTATATAGCATTGAGCAAAGGAAACAAAGATACCTGCCTTCATGGAGCTTATCATTCTACTTCTAGGGATAGAGAAAGAATAAAAAAATATGTGAGTAAAATATAAAGTATGTCAGAGGCAATAAGTACAATGAAAAATAAAATAGGACAAGGAAATATTAGATAGGCCATGTTGGGATAGGGTGAACTGTGATTTTAGTAGAGTGGTCAAGGCAAGCCTAACTGAGATGACATTTGAGCAATAGCTTCAAGTAGGTGTTTGGGCATAGGGCACAGTAAGTTCTAAGAAAGTAAGGTGGGAGCAAGCCTAACATATTCAAGAAACATCAAAGAGGCCAGTGTGGCTCAGAGTAGGTGGTTGAGGGAGGAATGTAGTAGCAGATGAGGTCAGCAAGGTAATGGGGCAAGATCCTTTAGGCTCTTGCAGACCATTATAAGGATTTTTCCTCTTGAGTGAGATGGGAAAACCATTGGATGGGGTTTTGAGTGAAGGAGTGATATAATCTGACTTCAGTCTCACTCTAGTTCCTTTGTTGAAAATAGACTATAGAAGATAGAGGCAGAAACAGAGCATTTTGGCTATTGCAGTAATCCAAAGGAGAAACGATACTGGTACCACCAGCATAGTACAAGGTGAGAAGTGGTCAGATTCTAGATATATCTTGAAAGTAGAATTGACAAGGTTTGCAGATCACTTGATTGTGGCAAGAGAGAAAGACAAAGAAGACTAATACTTTCAAGCATGAGCAGCTTGGAAAGAGTTATTTATGAAAATAGGAAAGATTGCCTACAGAACAGGAGGTTTTTGTGGGGAGAGGGTACATGGGGAAGTTGGATGTTCAGTTTTGGACATTTTTGACATACTTGTTAGACATATAAATTTAGGAGTCCTCTGCACATAAATAGCTTTTAAGGTCATGAGACTGGATGAGATCACCAAAGGAATTAGTGTACACTATAGATAAAGAAGTGGTCCAGGGTATTTTGATGGTAAGAGCCAAGGAGTTGAGTAGGAACTAGCTAAAGACACTGAGAAGGGCCAGTGAGATAGGAGGCAAACAATGAGAATGAGGTGTCCTGGAAGCCAAGTGAAGAAAAGTGTTTTTAGGAGGAGGAGGTCATCAACTGTTTCATAATGCTGATAGGTCAAGTACTGTGAATACCTAGAATTAACATTTGTACTTTGTGATGTAGTGGCCATCAGTGACCTTTTTTTTTTTAATGAAGTAATATCTTATTTTTTTTAATTATTATTTTATATTGGAGTATAGTTCATTAACAGTGTTGTGTTTCAGGTGTACAGCAAAGTGATTCAGTTATACGTATACACGTATCTATTCTTTTTCAGATTCTTTTCACACTTAGGTTATTACAGAATATTGAGCAGAGTTCCCTGTACTGTCCTTGTTCGTTATCTATTTTAAATATAGTAGTGTGTATATGTCAATCCCAAACTCCCAATTTATCCCTCCCCCCACCCACCTTTCCCCTTGGTTAGCCATAAGTTTTTCTTTTTTAAAAAAGTGTTATTTATTTTTTGGATGCGTTGGGTCTTCGTTGCTGCGTACGGGTTTTTCTCTAGTTGTTGTGAATGGGGGCTACTGTTTGTCGCAGGGCGTGGACTTCTCGTTGCAGTGCATGGGCTTCTCATTGTGGTGGCTTCTCTTATTGCAGAGCACGGGCTCTAGGCACGCGGGCTTCAGTAGTTGCATCACGTGAGCTCAGTAGTCGCGGCATGCACACTTCATAGTTGTGGCACGTGGGCTCAGTAGTTGTGGCTCATAGGCTGTAGGGCACCTGGGCTTCAGTAGTTGTGGGGCATGGGCTCTAGAGCTCAGGCTCCATAGTTGTGGCGAACAGGCTTAGTTGCTCCACGGCATGTGGGATCTTCCCAGACCAGGGATCGAACCCATGCCCCCTGCATTGACAGGAAGATTATTCGTGGTGCCACCAGGGAAGTCCCAAACGATAAGTTTGTTTTCTAAGTCTGTGAGTCTGTTTCAGTTTGGAAATAAGTTCATTTGTATCATTTTTTTAAGATTCCACATATAAGCGATGTCGTATGATATTTGCCTTTCTCTGTCTGACTTCACTTAGTATGATAATCTCTGGGTCCATCCATGTTGCTACAAATGGCACTATTTCATTCTTTTTAATGGCTGAATAATATTCCAATGTATATGTGTACCACATCTTCTTTATCCATTCCTCTGTCGATGGGCATTAAGGTTGCTTCCATTCTTGGCTATTGTAAACAGCACTGCAATGAACATTGGGGGTGCATGCATCCTTTCAAACCATGGTTTTCTCCAGATATATGCCCAGGAGTGGGATTGCTTGATCATATGGTAGCTCTATTTTTAGTTTTTTTAAGGAACCTCCATATTGTTCTCCATTGTGGCTGTACCAATTTACATTCCCACCAACAGTGTAGGAGGGTTCCCTTTTCTTCACACTATCTCCAGCATTTATTGTTTGTGGACTTTTTTTTTTTTTTTACGGTATGCAGGCCTCGCACTGTTGTGACTTCTCCCATTGTGGAGCACAGGCTCCGGACGCACAGGCTCAGCGGCCATGGCTCGTGGGCCTAGCCGCTCCGCAGCATGTGGGATCTTCCCGGACCGGGACATGAACCCATGTCCCCTGCATCGGCAGGTGGCCTCTCAACCACTGCGCCACTAGGGAAGCCCTGTAGACTTTTGATGATGACCATTATGACTGGTGTGAGGTGATATCTCATTGTAGTTTTGGTGTGCATTTCTCTAATAATTAGTGATGTTGAGCATCTTTTCATGTGCCTCTTGGCCACCTGTATGTCTTTGGAGAAATGTCTATTTAGGTCTTCTGCCCATTTTTTGATTGGGTTGTTTGTTTTTTTTGATATTGAGCCACATGAGCTGTTTGTAAGTTTGGAGATTAATCCCTTGTTGATCGCATCTTTGCAAATATTTTCTCCCATTCTGTGGGTTGTCTTTTCGTTTTGTTTATGGTTTCCTTTGCTGTGCAAAAGCTTTTGAGTTTAATTAGGTCCCATTTGTTTATTTTTGTTTTTATTTCCATTACTCTAGGAGATGGATTGAAAAAGATCTTGCTGCGATTTATGTCAAAGGGTGTTCTGCCTATGTTTTCCTCTAAGAGTTTTATAGTATCTGCTGTTACATTTAGGTCTTTAATTCATTTTGAGTTTATTATTATGTATGGTGTTAAAGAATGTTCTAATTTCATTCTTTTACATGTAGCTGTCCAGTTTTCCCAGCACTATTTATTGAAGAGACTGTCTTTTCTCAATTGTGTAGTCTTGCCTCCTTTGTCGTAGATTAGTTGACCATCGGCGCATGGGTTTATCTCTGGGCTTTCTATCCTGTTCCATTGATCTATATTTCTGTTTTTGTGCCAGTACCATACTGTCTTGATTACCGTAGCTGTGCAGTATAATTTGAAGTCAGGAAGCCTGATTCCTCCAGCTCTGTTTTTCTTTCTCAAGATTGCTTTGGCTATTCAGGGTCTTTTGTGTCTCCATACAAATTTTAAAATTTTTTGTTCTAGTTCTGTGCAAAATACCGTTGGTAATTTGATAGGGATTGCATTGAATCTGTAGATTGCCTTGGTAGTATAGTCATTTTGACAGTATTGATTCTTACAATCTAAGAACATGGTGTGTCTTTCCATCTGTGTCATCTTCGATTTCTTTCATCAGTGTCCTATAGTTATGCGGTTATAGGTCTTTTGTCTCCTTAGGTAGGTTTATTCCTAGATATTTTATTATTTTTGATGCAAGAGTAAATGGGATTGTTTCTTTAATTTCTCTTTCTGATCTTTTGTTGTTACTGCATAGAAATGCAATAGATTTCTAGGTATTAATTTTGTATCCTGCAACTTTACTGAATTCATTGATGAGCTCTAGTAGTTTTCTGGTAGCTTATTCAGAATTTTCTACGGATAGCATCATGTCATCTGCAACAGTGACAGTTTTACTTCTTCTTTTCTGATTTGGATTCTTTGTATTTCTTTTTATTCTTTGATTGCCATGCCTAGGACTTGCAAAACTATGTTGAATGAAAGTGACAAGAGTGGACATCTTTGTCTTGTTCCTGATCTTAGAGGAAATACTTTCAGCTTTTCACCACTGAGTTTGATATTAGCTATAGTTTTGACATATATGGCCTTTATTATGTTGAAATATGTTCTCTCTATACCAACTTTCTGGAGACTTATCATCATAAATGGGTGTTGAATTTTGTCAAAAGCTTTTTCTATTGAGATGATCGTATGGTTTTTATTCTTTAATTTGTTGATGTGGTGTGTCATACTGATTGTTTTGTGGATATTGAAAAATCCTTGCATCCCTGGGATAAACCCCACTTTTTCATGGTGTATGATCCTTTTAATATATCGTTGGATTCAGTCTGCAAATATTTTGTTGAAGATTTTAGCATCTATCTTCATCAGTGATACTGGCCTGTAATTTTCTTTTTTTGTGGTATCTTTGTCTGATTTTGGTATTAGGGTGATGGTGGCCTCATAGAATGAGTTTGGGAGTGTTCCTTCCTCTGCAGTTTTTTGGAAGAGTTTCAGAAGGATAGGTGTTAACTCTTCTCTAAATGTTTGATAGAATTCACCTGTGAAGCCATCTGGTCCTGGACTTTTGTTAGTTGGGAGTTTTTTAATCACAGATTTCAATTTCACTACTTGTTATTGGTCTGTTCATATTTTCCATTCTTCCTGGGTCAGTCTTGGGAGATTGTACCTTTCTAAGAATTTGTCCATTTCTTCTAGGTTGTCCATTTTATTGGCATATAGTTGCTTGTAGTAGTCTCTTATGATCCCTTGTATTTCTGTGGTGTCCATTGTAACTTCTCCTTTTTCATTTCTAATTTTATTGATTTGAGCCCTCTACCTTTTTTTCTTGAGGAGTCTGGTTAAAGGTTTATCAATTTTGTTTATCTTTTCATAGAACCAGCTTTTAGTTTCATTGATCTTTTCTGTTGTTTTCTTTGTCTCTATTTCATTTATTTATTCTCTGATCTTTATGATTTCTTTTACTAACTTTGAGTTTTGTTTGTTCTTCTTTCTCTATTTGCTTTAGGTGTGAGGTTAGGTTGTTTGAGATTTTCTTGTTTCCTGAGGTAAGATTTTATTGCTATCAACTTCTCTCTTAAGACTGCTTTTGTTGTGTCCCATAGGTTTTGGATTGGCATGCTTTTGTTTTTATTTGTCTCTGGGTATTTTTTGATTTCCTCTTTGATTTCTTCAGTGATCCATTAGTTGTTTAGTAGCATATTGTTTAGTCTCCACGTGTTTGTGTTTTTTACAGTTTTTTGTTTTGTTTTGTTTTACAGTTTTCTTTTCCTAGCATTGTAGTTGGAAAAGATTCTTGGTACAATTTCAGTTTTCTTAAATTACCAAGGCTCACTTTGTGGCCCACCGTGTGATCAATCCTGGAGAGTGTTCCATGGGTACTGGAGAAGAATGTGTATTCTGCTGCTTTTGGATGGAATGCTCTGTAAATATCAATTAAGTTCATCTGGTCTAATGTGTCATTTAAGACCTGTGTTTCCTTATTGATTTTCTGTCTGGATCATCTGTCCATTGATGAAAGTGGGGTGTTAAAGTCCCCCACTATTGTGTTACTGTTGATTTCCTCTTTTACAGCTGTTAGCAGTTGCCTTATTTATTGAGGTGCTCCTATGTTGGGTGCATGTATATTTATAATTGGTATATCTTTTTCTTGGATTGATCCCTTGATCATTATGTAGTATCCTTCCTTGTCTCTTGTAACATTCTTTATTTTAAAGTCTATTTAGTCTGATATGAGTATTGCTACTCCAGCATTCTTTTATTTCCATTTGCATGGGATAGCTTTTTCCATCCCCTCACTTTCAGTCTGTATGTGTCCCTAGATCTGAAGTGGATCTCTTGTAGACAGCATATATATGGGTCTTATTCTTGTATCCATTTAGCCAGTCTTTGTCTTTTGTTGGATCATTTAATCCATTTACATTTAAAGTAATTATCGACATGTATGTTCTTATTGCCATTTTGTTAATTGTTTTGGATTTGTTTTTGTAGGTTTCTTTTCAACCCTTCCTCTTTTGTTCTCTTGTGATTTGATGACTAACTTTACTGTTGTGTTTGGATTCCTTTTTCTTTTTTGTGGTGTATCTATTGTAGATTTTCGGTTTGCAGTTACCATGAGGTTTTGATATAGCAGTCTATATGTAAACAAGATTGTTTTAAGTTGCTGGTCTTTTAATTTCAAATCCATTTCCAATATCCTCCATTTGTACTCTCCTCACGATTGCTGGTTTTGATATCATATTTATATGTGGATCATTTCCTACCTTTACTGTATGTTTGCCTTTACCAGTGAGCTTTTCCATTCTTAATTTTCTTGTTTCTAGTTGTAACCTTTTCTTTTCCACCTTGAGAAGTTCCTTTAGCATTTGTTGCAAAGCTGGTCTGGTGGTGCCAAATTCTCTTAGCTTTTGCTTGTCTATAAAGCTTTTGATTTCTCCATTGAATCTGAATGAGAGCCTTGCTGATTGGAGCATTCTTGGTTGTAGGTTCTTCCCTTTCATCACTTTAAATATATCCTCCACTCCCTTCTGGCTTGCAGAGTGTCTGCTAAGAAATCAGCTGATAACCTTATGAGAATTCTCTTGTATGTTATTTGTTGCTCTTCCATGTTGCTTTTATTATTTTTTCTTTGTCTTTAATTTTTGTCAGTTTGATTACTATGTGTCTCGGCATGTTCCTCCTTCGGTTTATCTTGCCTGGGACTCTCTGTGCTTCTTGGGCTTGAGTGACTGTTTCCTTTCCCACGTTAGGGAAGTTTTCAGCTATTATCTCTTCAGATATTTTCTCAGGTCCCTTCTCTCTGTCTTGTTCCTCTGGGATCCCTATAATGTGAATGTTGGTGCCTTTAATGTTGTCTCAGAGGTCTCTTAGACTGTCCTCATTTCTTTTCATTCTTTTTTCTTTATTCTGTTCCATAGCAGTGATTTCCACCATTCTATCTTCCAGCTCACTTATCTGTTCTTCTGCCTCAGTTATTCTGCAATTGATTCCTTCAAGTGTATTTTTCATTTCAGTTATTTTATTGTTCATCTCTGTTTGTTTGTTCTTTAGTTCTTCTCTGTCTTTGTTAAACATTTCTTGTATATTCTGAGTCTGTGCCTTTTCCAAGATCTTGGATCATCTTTACTATCATTACTCTGAACTCTTTTTCAGGTAGATTGCCTATCTCCACTTCACTTAGATGTTCTTCTGTGGTTTTATCTTGTTCCTTCATTTGGGACATATTCCTCTGCCATCTCATTTTGTCTAACTTTCTGTGATTATGGTTTCTGTTCCACAGGCTACAGGATTGTAGTTTTTCTTGTTTCTGCTGTCTGCCTGCTGGTGGATGAGCCTAAGAGGCTTGTCCAGCCTTCCTGGTGGGAAGGACTGGTTCCTGCCCATTGGTGGGTGGGGCTGGGTCTTGTCCCTCTGGTGGGCAGGGCCATGTCAAGGGGTGTGTTTAGCAGGAAGCTCTGTGCTCAGAAACACTTTAAGCAGCCTGTCTGCTGATGTGTTCCTGCCCTGTTGGTTGTTTGGCCTGACATATCCCAGCACTGGAGCCTACAGGCTGTTGGGTGAGGCCAGGTCTTGGTGAGAAAATTGCAGCCACCAGTAGGGCTCACGCCAATGAGTACTCCCCAGAACTACTGCTGCTGGTGTCTTTGTCCCCACAGTGAGCCACAGCCACCCCCTGCCTCCACAGAAGACCCTCCAATACCAGCCAGTAGGTCTGGCCCAGGCTCTTTTGAGGTCATTTATTTTTTCCCTTGGCCCTGGTGCACATGAGACTTTGTGTGCACCCTCCAAGAGTGCAGTTTCTGTTTCCCCTAGTCCTGTGGAATTCCTGCTATCAAAACCTGCTGGCCTTCAAAGCCAGATTCTCTGAGGGTCCTCCTCCCTTTGCCAGACGCCCAGGCTGGTGAGCCTGATGTGGGGCTCAGAACTTTTGCCCCTGTGGGAGAACTTTTCTGGTACGATTATTTTCCAGTTTGTGGGTCATCTACCCGATGGGTATGGTATTTGATTTATCAGGATTGCCCCCCTCCTACCATCTTGTTGTGGCTTCTTTGTCTTTGGATGTAGAATATCTTTTTTTTGGTAGGTTCCAGGAATTTTTTGCCAGTGTTGTTCAGCAGTTAGTTGTGATTTGGGTGTTTTCATAAGAAGAGCTGAGCTCACATCTTTCTACTCTGCCATCTTGTCTCTCCCCCCCCCATAATATCTCTGGCCATCAGTGACCTTGACAAGAGCAGTCAGTGGAATGAGAAGGGCAAAAATCTTACTGGGCTCAAGGAGACAAATTAGAAGCAGGGAGCATTGGAAACAATTAGTTTCCTTCATTTAACAGTCACTTTTTGAATAAGAAAATAAGCAGCATATATAACTAGATATTTTAAATGAATATAATTAAGAGCCTTGAAAAGAGTTTCACAGATGATTAGTATGGTTTTGTGTAAAAAAAGAGAGATCATTTATTAAGTCAAGGAAGTTCCTCTCTTCCTAATTTAAGGTTTTTATCATTTTTTAAGTGCACTATTTTCTGTTTTTTTCTGCATTAATGGAAATGGGCCTAAGATTTATTTCCTTTATTTGTGATTGATGGATTTTTCTAACATTGGACCATCCTTTCATTCTTAAGGTAAATCCTACTTGGTCACATAGGATTTTATTGTTACTATTACTGTTTTTATTATGTGTTTTTAAAAATACATTGATTTATGAATTTTAGAGTTTTTTCAATCCATATTTTACAGTAAGATTGGTTTTTAATTGTCTAATGTTGTCACTGTCTAGTTTTAGTGTCAGGGTTATATTAGCGTGATAAAATAAGTTGAGTAGTTTTAAATAGTTGGCATTTTTTTTCTTAAATAGTTGACATATGAGATTATCTTTTCCTTGAGGATTAGAGAAAGCTACCTTTGAAAGTATCTGGGTTTTGTGTCTCTTTTAAGAAGGGAACACTTAGTTATCAATTTCTTTGATATTTATTAGCTTATACAGCTTTTCTTTTTTTTTAGTTGGTTTTGGTAATTTATTTTCTGCAATATTATCCATTCTATCATGTTTTCAAATATGTTAGCATAAAGGATGTTATTTTAAGTTTTAATAATCTTTACTATATCTGTAATTATGTCATTTTTTTCACTCGTAATGTTTTATCATTTTTTTAATCAGTTTTGCTATACATGTCTTTCTTAGTACTTTTTTTTTTCTTTTTTTTTTTGCGATACACAGGCCTCTCACTGTTGTGGCCTCTCCTGTTGCGGAGCACAGGCTCCGGACGCACAGGCTCAGCGGCCATGGCTCACAGGCCCAGCTGCTCTGCCGCGTGTGGGATCCTCCCGGGCCGGGGCACGAACCCACGTCCCCTGCATCAGCAGGCGGACTCTTCAACCACTGTGCCACCAGGGAAGCCCCTTAGTACATTTTTTAAAAGAACCAACTTTTTTATTTTTTTGGTCTTCTCATTAGTTACTGTATCAACTTAATTGAAACAAATTAATTTTACTTCCTTCTAGTTCCTTTAGGTTTACTCTTCTCTTTTTCTGTATTAAATTGAAATGTTTCACGTTAACATTATTTCAGGAAGACACATAATCTCAACTTGTCCCATTATTAATGGTGCTAAGCTTGACAATTTCAGTTAAGGTGATAACTGCTAGTTCTCTCCATTATTAACAGGCCATTATTCCCTTTGCAGTTACTAAGTAGACTTAAGGTAATACTTCGTGCAAATATTTTATTACCTGACATCATTTCATTTAATGAGTTTAATAACCAAGGATGATCTTTACCCTAATCATTTGTTTCACTGGGGGTTGCTAATGATTTTCTATTTCTGTTATTCTTTCTACATTTATTAGGTGGTAGTATTCTGTTAAGAAGAGTTTCCCCCTTTTTTTGTACCCTCTTTTTATTTTTTTTATTTTAGTTAGGTGTGTTTGGTTTTTGCTTCTTTTTAAATTGTTGTTTTTATTTTTTTCAGTTTATTATAATCAATTACAGTCATTATTGTTTTTGATGCTCAAACCGTCCCAAATGTGGCTAGTAGGAACCCCTTTAAACTGGCCTTTGTGTTCTTTTGACACATCTCCATGAACCTTTGAACACTTCTTGCTTTCTGACACAAAATGACGTAAGCCTACTTTTTACTCTCCCTGCCCCAGACTTGGAATGAGCCTTTAATTAATAGCACCATCTTGACTAAAAGCTGCCCACTGTTCTTCTGTTGTGCTATTTTCTGTTTTTAGAGTTCATTATTATTTGCTGTAATAAAGTTTACAGAGACTTTCCTGGCAGTCCAGTGGTTGACTCCATGCCTCCACTGTAGGGGGCACAGGTCTGATCCCTGGTTGGGGAACTAAGATCCTGCATGCCACGTAGTGTAGCCAAAAAATAAATTAATAAAATGTGAAGTTCATATTCCATTCTCTTGTCTTATGAGTTTCCGTTGTAAAATGGTTTTGTGGTGGGCCACCCAGAAGGTGGGAAGGAATGCTGCTTTTTTCCACTAATTGAGTGATACTGTACATGTAACTTTCTTAAAATTTAAAGCTCTCCTCACCTCAGCTCCTTTAGGTAGTATATTCCCTTAAAACCAATAGACTATTCATGTATTAAGACAGTGTTCCCCAATCTTTTTGGCACCAGGGACCAGTTTTGTGGAAGACAGTTTTTGCGTGGACGGGCGGAGGGGGGGAGGATGGTTCAGGTGCTAATGCGAGCGATGGGGAGCAGCAGATGAAGCTTTGCTCGCTCGCCTGTCACTCACCTCCGGCTGTATGGCCCACTTCCTAGCAGGCCACAGACAGGTACCAGTTCGCAGCCCAGAGGTTGGGAACCCCTGCATTAAGATACTTGGCTAAAATGGATAGGTTTAGCTGCATACCCTGATGGTAATGCTAGCTGGCATTGAAATGAAAGCTTAAAACACCCAGTGGGTATTCTTGGCGACAGAACTTAAACCAAAACCAATTTGGAGTACTTTATGATTATTATATAAAATCTCAGTTTCCCTGGAAGTAATTCCTTTCGAGGAATTACTTACAAAACTCTCGAATTCTACTTCCATTTTATTAAGGCAGTTAAAAATCCTATTGCTTTCAGGGTTATTTTGGTTCATGTAAGCTCAGTTTATTTGGATTTGTGACACAGAAAAAGGTTAATCAAGAGTGTAAAATAAGTTTAGGAGGATAGATATTGGGCCCAGCCCTGTTGCCTTAGCCTGGCATTGGCCATGGCTCTCAATAAGAATGGGTGTTTAAAAGCGGCAGAGCCGGGCTTCCCTGGTGACGCAGTGGTTGAGAGTCCGCCTGCCAATGCAGGGGACACGGGTTCGTGCCCCGGTCTGGGAAGATCCCACATGCCGCGGAGCGGCTAGGCCCATGAGTCATGGCCGCTGAGCCTGCGTGTCCGGAGCCTGTGCTCTGCAACGGGAGAGGCCACAACGGTGAGAGGCCCACGTACCACAGAGCCCAGCTCCTCACCTACAGTGTGCTAGGAGCTGCAAGGTAGTAGAAAGAGATACTCTTTTCATAGCTATCCTGACTGTACTTCAAAAGTTCTAATAGGAATTAACAGAATAGATAAGCATATATCTGGATATGAAAAGGTAGCTTCTACCACTAAGTTATAGTTTCAAGATAGATTTCTAGCGATCTTCTGATTTGTGCCTTGGTTGATAATAGGAAATTATTGGTATAGATATTTTGCCTCACTAAAGGTTAACACTAGATTTTGTAGAAATACTAAAAAAAAAAAAAGCCTTTAGAATTTGAATTTCAAATCATTAATCATATTAATTTTATTATTGAAGTAGAGACTTCAATTGAAGTAGAGACTGAATGATTTAGACTACTGTAATAGCCATTGTTGGTAATGTGAATCTAGTCCAAATCATAAAGCATCTCAAAAACTCTAAAAACCTTTGTGAATGATTATTTTTTCATTTAATTTGCTTTGGTGATTTTTCTGTTTTATTCTTGTGTTTAATTTTAGACTGTGTAAACTCCTTGTGATATAAACTGTATTTATAGCTTACATTCTCTACACTGTTGGTAAAGTATCATGGATACCCTTGTGCAATAAATATTTACCAGCTGTTGCAGGTCCTAACCAAAGGCTTAGTGCTCTTTCTGGCACAAATCACTACAGTTGTCATCTTTGGCAGAAAGCTGACATTTAAAATCTTGGCTAGAATTATTTTCCTTAAGCAAGGGAAACCTGTGGAGTGTTGAATTATTCAACCCTTTATTTATTTATTTTTCTTCTTTTTGCGGTACGCGGGCCTCTCACTGTTGTGGCCTCTCCCGTTGCGGAGCACAGGCTCCGGACGCGCAGGCTCAGCAGCCTTGGCTCACGAGCCTAGCACTCCGCGGCATGTGGGATCTTCCCGGACCGGGGCACGAACCCATGTCCCCTGCATTGGCAGGTGGACTCTCAACCACTGCGCCACCAGGGAAGCCCCTCAACCCTTTTTTTAATTTGACAACTAAGGTTTTGCCTTATCCAAATTTTAATAATTCATATGATATTTATATGCTCACCAGAGATCAACTTACTTAAGCTGTTAGCTTATTAGATACTCCTAATAAGACACTGAGTGCTTTATTTTAGCTTTCACCTATATCTCTACTTGTTAATTTTCCATTATTTTTCCTTTTTGAAGATGAGTATATATATATTTTTTAACCTCAAAGAGAAGCTCTGTTTTATAAAGCATTAATTTGCCTTTTGAGCTAATAAACAGTTCTATGCGGAGGATTCCTTATCTCCATGAGAAGAAAAATTATGGCTAATGAAGATATAAAGTACGAAAAACTTTTTATCATAACTCTTGCTGTGAATAAAATAATAGTGAACATTTATTAATAATGGTAATGTCTTCCTCTCCCTTTGACATTTTCCCCTTTTTAGGAGGTATTCAGTACTTTATAAAACTCAGTAGACTTTTACTTCTCACACCTGGCTATTAAATATGTAAATGTTCATAGGATTTCCTTTACTGCTTTCTCATAATATTTCTGAAGACTTTCCAGCACTTCTTAGTACTACTGCATCTTAAGGACTTAGCCATTTGAATTAATAGTATAGTCATCAAGTATCCACCTTACTTGTTTACATTTTTAAATGAAAAAGAGGAAATAATTTATTGAGCTTATGAAACATTTAAGATCTGTGAAATGCATATTATTTCATAGGTATAGACGTAACGTTGTAGTACTTGAATGAAAAGGAAATAAGAATTACCTTTAAAAAGCAAAGGTTTTCTCCCTAGTTGAAATATTATGATCATACTGATAAAACTTTTTCCAGGAATTTTTGCCTATTAAACAAGAAAACAAAAAATCCCTCTCAGAAAACATGGATGCATTTGAAAAAGTGAGAACAAAATTAGAAACACAGCCACAAGAAGAATACGAAATCATCAATGCAGAGGTAGGATATCATACCTTTTTTTTTAAATCTGATATTACCAGTCAGGATACAAATAAAATACCTTGTGATTTATAAACATAATCCCACATCAAAATTAGACTGCTTTTGGCCTTTAAAATATGCTGAAAAACTTAAAGAACAAAGAGTAAGCTGAGTATGGTCCTTTAAATAAATTATAAAGATCAAAGCCAAGATGAATTTCCAAGCATATAATATTAATTCTGGTTTTTGGAAAAAAACAATTCTGTTTTTAAATTTTTTAAATACTCCCAAGGAGAAGTTCAAATGAAACTAACTCATAATGTTTTATTACTTGAAAATTATTTGATTGTTCTATCTGTACTTTTTTTAGTAAAAGAAAATTCACTTTAAATAGTACAATACCATGAAATCCAAGTATTTGCTTGACTATTTTGTGGTTACCACAGTCATAAATATTCAGTTGAAACAGATTGAACATGCATGTTGAAAATTTTTCAGTAAGATTGGAAAACAGAGCCACAGCTTATGAATGAAAATTACATACGTACTAGAATGGAAATAGCAATAGGTTAAGGATGAGGAATTCCAGATTCAAATTATGCCACTAACTAGCAAGTAGTAATTGTCTTAAGCTACCTGAAATCATATCAGTCAGTTGCATTTAATATGTAGGAATTAGACAAGAGCATGATTCATATATTGGTAATAGTCTTTCAATCTTAAATTGTCTCTATCTGTCACCTTCACAGAGGGTGAGATGCTTTGTGTAAAATCAGATCAAACCGTGGACAATTGGCAGTGACAGCATATTTTAAAGGAAAGACTCTCAGAAAGTAATTGACTAGTTTCAGACTAGTCTAAGTCACAGTTTCCACATCTGCATCATTTTGGATTATCTTAAAGATGCCACTTGATCTCTGTTAATTGTCAAATGTTCCAGAAGTAAAGCTAAAGTGGTTTGTACAGTCACAACTGATGTAGGTTTCGTTAATGCCTTCTCTTTGTTGCCTTTTATATTTATGTATTAAAACTCCTCCAGTGATTGATTGTAAACATATGAAAACCATATCTTAATCACTATATTGTAAAAAGTGATTCATTTTGTATTTTTTATATGTTCATTCATAGACTGCAACACGTTTGCTTATAAAAGATCTCATTTCTTCATCTTGACTAGTCAGATCACTAAACAATTACTTAAATTGTTTTTAAATTATTGAATAAATTGTAATTAAATAAACCATTTGTTTCTTTTCATTGTCAGATTAAACATGGTGGTTTTGTTTATTATCAAGAGGGCTGCTGTTTGGTTCGTTCCAAAGATGAAGAAGGTACAAAACAGTTTTTCCTTTTAAGAAATATCTGATTTTTCAGGTTTCACATTTTTCATTGGAAATTTGGTATTGATTTTTCAAAGGTATAGAAAATATCTGTTTTCAATTTCTGGTTTTTTTCTCTTTTTTTAAATGAGTAGTTTTTTAATTTCTGGGTTTGCCTAAGATATAATTAACAGCTACATTCAGAAGCTTTGGCAGAGAGAATGGAGGTGGGAACCAGCATTTTTTGAGCATCTACCAAATCCTGGATACTGTGCTAGGCACTATATAGACTATTCAGGGTCACTTAACGTTTTCTTACTTTTCTAGGTTCTATATAGACTATAACTATCAAGTAACATCACATAGGTTGATGCATTGAATAATATTGAATAGCGTAGGGTAGTATTAAATACTAATGCCATTTTCTGTACACATCAAACTGCTGTCAGTGTTCAAAGATGCCAAAACATAGCCTCTTACAGAAGCGGAATGCTAGTTTAAAACATTGAAATACCGTTTAAAATTTTTTGAAGTATATATTTGTGGAATTATCTCCTTTATCCTTTTCTTTATGCAGCAGACAATGATAATTATGAAGTTTTGTTCAATTTGGAGGAACTTAAATTAGAGCAACCCTTCATTGATTGTATCAGAGTTGCTCCTGATGAAAAATACGTAGCTGCCAAGATAAGAACTGAAGATTCTGAAGCATCTACCTGTGTAGTTGTGAAGCTCAGTGATCAACCTGTAATGGAAGCTTCTTTCCCAAATGTGTCCAGTTTTGGTAAGCCACCAACCAAAACAGTCTTCTACATTGAAAAGGCAACAGTAAAGAGGATTGTCCACACTTTGCAAACATTTTTACTTGCTCACGTGAGTGAATGAGAGGATGAATGCCTGATCTGTTTATCCCTGTGGACTCTATACCTTCCTCTGTGCCTCTTATTCAGGAGACCTTCCCTTCTTTAGTTAAATATCCAAATTCATGTTCATGTTTTTAAAAGTATTGTAATTGGAGTCCAGGTTGTACAGTATATGTTAATATATCAGTAATTCTTTGCTATTATTTAGAGTACATTTTCACATAAATTGTCTCTTAATATTTTATTCAACTTTAAGCTTGGGTATAATTTTTTCATTTCACATCATCTTGTTAAGCCATTATAGCGCATTGCCCAGGGTCACTACCAAGGAACTCTGGAACACGATGAACTAACTTATTCAATAAAAGCTATGATATTTTTACCAATAGAACCAACTTTAAATTTATCACTGAGTGATATATATGTTTATACTTCATCCTCCCTTTTTATTTTCTGCCATAAATGTCCCCATTGTTTAATAACTAAATGCTTTTGCAGTGAATAGAAATTATACCGTATCTAATTGATTCTAAGGCATACCTCTTGTACATTTTAACCTCTCTAAAATCAGAATGCATACTATACAATAATGTCTTACAGTCACTGTCAGCCAGGTGGCAGTCATGATGTAATTGTGTGAAAACTTTCATTGACAGCCTCTGGTAAGATCTAGAAAACACCATATTTAGTAGTTTGAGATATCCTGTGGCTTGAAAACAGGCAGAAAACATTTAGGCATGAGAGAAAATGGTCCAAAATTTCCTCAGATTTAGAGGTTGTAGATCTAAACATAATTCATCTCCTGAAAGCAAATGTGACTTTACCAAAGTCTTTCTTAAATATTGAATATTCACCTCTTATTAGAAACTTGAGTACCCTGAGACTAATAACTACTTGAAAACTTAGAATTGATGTAGTAGTATCTTATTCTCTGGAAATATCTCTGGCTTATAAATAACAGGGTTAGACATAGTCAAACCTATGTTAGATTTAGATTTCCAGGGATAAACTTGCACATCTCTTCTGTTTGGCACTCAAAATTAGAATGCACTGTGCCTTTTCTTTTTTTTAAACTGTAAATAGGTGGATATATATAATTCTTTAATTATTTTCTTTTAGAATGGGTAAAGGATGAAGAAGATGAAGATGTTTTATTCTACACCTTCCAGAGGAACCTTCGCTGTCATGATGTATATCGAGCCACTTTTGGTGATAACAGGCGTAATGAACGTTTTTACACAGAAAAAGACCCAAGGTACTAAAACAATGCAATTAAGTCTTTTTCTTCAGAATATTTCTCTAGTTATCTAAAGTGCTGCTCTTGGTTGACTTAAAACATTGATTTTGGCTGGAATCAGATATAATAAGGCTAAGAGGAGCATAAGCATTCTTTTATAAGTGGTTTAGATTCAAAATTGGAAATTAGTTACATTCAAACTTCAGAGTGAACACAAATATATCATTAGATTCAAATGCTGAGTCACTGACATTCTCTCTGTACTGACACATGAGAGGAGTTGTTAATTAAACATTTAATATGGTTTCCATGCAGTAATTATGAATCTCTTGTAAGTCGTAACTAGAATAACCATGGTGCCAGTTACACAGAATTCACCATTTATTTCATATAGGTTACCTGAATTTTAAATTGCTTGCTTTGAACCATTATATACATTGGTCTTTAAATTTTACTTTCCCCAATACTTTGGTAATTCCTCTTTAAAGCTAATTCTTTTTGCTTCAGAACTTATGCCTCATATTACTACTTAACCATGCTTGGGAGGAAATGATAATAAATGTATCTGGCAAAATCCCTTAACTCTTACCCAGATACACTTTTCCAAATGATTTATGATAAATTATTTCTTAACACCAGGGTCCTGTCACCTCTTACAGTATAATTTGGACAATGTCTGAACAGATTTTGCAAGAGAGAAAAATTATCTTTAACACCAAATCTATGACAGTAAAATTGATACCCAAAGCAAGAAAAGTAACCCTTCACTTAATAAAATCTCAGAGCTGACAAGGACCTTAAAGAAAATCTTATACAACACCCAGTTTATATAAAGAACTTGAGGTCTGGAGAAATTGTATTATTCCAACCCATAGAACTAACATTCTGGGTTCAGTAATGCTGTCATTGCTTTTTTCTGATGATGATTGTTTTAATGAGAATTTACTAGAACCAGCTATTCATACGATCCACTACTTTATGTGTCATTTGTCAAGGATATCTTTTGGAGATGACAGTTTAAGCTAGTAATTTATTACATTGTATCAATGACTTATGATTGTGAACCATTTCACATCTTGTGAATAAAACTCAAAATTGACCCTGTGAGTCATACCCTTGAATAAGGTACTTAATTGCCATATGTTGTTACTATCCTAAGTTCTAAGATTGAGTTATACATACATTTAAGATTCTTGATTTTTGGCTTCTAGTATGCTTTTTCTACCCCAAAAAGAATTAACCATAATTAAGTATGTTTAAACCTAGTTTGGCATCTGATCTCCAAAGCACAGATTAGTTTGTCGATTCTGAATACAGTTGACCCTTGAACAACTGGGGGTTAGGAGCACTGACTCCCATGTGGTTGAAAATCCACCTATAACTTTACGGTTGACCCTCTTTATCCACTGTTCCATATCTTTATCCACTGTTCCATATCAGAGTATTCACTGTTTATCCACTGTTTCATATCAGAGTATTCTCTTTAACCACTGTTCCATATCAGAGTATTCAACCAACCACAGATGGTGTGGTATGTATTTATTGAGAAAAATCTGTGTATAAGTGGACCCCACCAGTTCAAATCCATGTTGTTCAAGGGTCAACTGTACTTAACAGCCCTAATCCAAAGGGAAGGACCAAGAGGGAAAAGCAGCATACCAGTAGAGAAAATGTAATAAAGGTCTTTGTAGAACTTCTAAGACAGAGCTGTTTTTTTTATTGTGTTTGCTTTGATCCCCAGGTTTCAGTATTCTGCTCTCACAAGTAAGGTTAGCCAAAATTACTTCTTTTTCTAGTTTCTTGAGGTGTGAAGTTCATTTGAGATTTTTCTTTTTTCTTAATGTAAGTGTTTATTGCTATAAATGCCTCTATTAGAACTGATTTTGCTGCATCCGTTAGGTTTTGGTGTGTGGTATTCCCATTTTCATTTACTTCAAGGTTTTTTTTTTTATTTCCCTTTTGATTTCTTCTTTGACCCTTTGGTTGTTTAGGAGTGTATTGTTTAATTTCCATATATTTGTGAATTTTCCAGTTTTTTTCCTGTTAAGACTTATTTTGTGACCTAACACATAATCTATCCTGGAGAGTGTTCCAGGTCCACTTGAGAAGAATGGTATTTTTATTTTTTTTTTGCTGTTGGACAGAATGTTCTGTATACGTCTGTTAGATCCATTTGTTCTAAAGTATAGTTCACGTCCAAGGTTTCCTTACTGATTTTCTGCCTGGATGATCTATCCATTGTTGAAAGTGGGCTACTAAAGTCCCCTACTATTATTATGTTGTCTATTTTCCTTTCAGATCTGTTAATATTTGCTTAATATATTTGAGGGTTCTGATGTCGAGTGCATATATATTTATGCTTGTTATAAATCTTCTTGACGAATTGACACCTTTGTCATTATGTAGTGGCCTTCTTTATCTCTTGTTAGAGCTTTTGAGTTAAGGTCTATTTTATCTGATACAAGTATAGCTACCCTTGCTCCCTCTTGGTTTCTACTTGTGTGGAATGTCTTTTTCTTTATTTTGACCCTATGTATGTCCATGCAACTGAAATGAATCTCTTACTATAGGCAGCATATAGTTAGTTCTTTTTTTATCTGCTTAGCCACTTCTTGCCTTTTGATTGGAGAATTTAATTCATTTACATTTAGAGTAATTTATAACAGCTAAAGACTTACTAATGCCATCTTTTTCATGTTTTCTAGCTGCTTTGGATCAAGAGTTCCCAGTTCTTCCTTTCCTACTGTCTTCCTTAATGAATTGATGATTTTCCATAGTGCTATATAGTTTGATTCCCTTCTCTTTATATTTTGTGTATCTACTGTAGGTTTTTGCTTGGTAGTTACCACAACTTTACTTCTCTTTCTAAGAAAACTGTTACTTACAGAGATGCTTGTGTTCTCACTTCCCTGTAACCACATGTCTGCCAGATAATTGACTGAGTAATTTATCTTTTGATTACCTGTGTCATCATTACACATAAATAAGTAGATAAAAGTAGCAAAAGAAGTGTTGAAAATAAAGAGCAAGATAGGGCAGGGGATTTGCCTTACAACAATATATTAAAACATGTGAAGGCACAACAGTTAAAATAATACAAATTGACAGACCAATAAGAGAGACCAGGATAACCCTAAAACAGACCCTAGAATGTGAATATTGAATATTTGGACGAAAATAATTTTCATCACTTTGTACATTAGCATACATTACTAAAAGATTTAAAGGATCTATTGGTAAAAATAAAACCATCAAAAAAAAAAAAAAAAACCCTAGGTGAAAATATATGTATTTCACTGAGCTTGGTTGAAATATTTCCAGAGCATAAAATCAATAGAAGAAATTACCAGGGGTAGTACCAATATTCTTGATTACCTAAAATATTAGACTCTTATGTCAGAAACTATTGTAAACAAAATCCATATGACACATATGTGTGTGTGACTGATTCACTTTGTTATGAAGCAGAAACTAGCACACCATTGTAAGGCAATTATACTCCAATAAAGATGTAAAAAAAAAATCCATATGACAAAATGGGGGAAAGTATTTTCAACCAAAAGGACAAATTAATGTCCTTAATTTATAAAGAGATGGTTATAGACCAATAATGTAAACTACATCACCAAGTTTAAAATGGACACACTGCAAAGAAATAAAATTGACAAACATGGTAATGTAATCCAGTACAAAAGGAATTTTACCAAAATGCTTATCTCTGGGGAGTGGAATTCAGGGTTATTGTCCTTCTTTATATTCTTTAGTATTTTCAGTATGAATTACTTTTGTAATAAAGAAACATGTAGGTAGAATATTTAAAGGCATCCAGTGTGTCAGTATGAATTAGTGTAATGCTCTTGGGATAGTATTTATTATTGATCAAGAGTCATAAAAATACTTAATCATTAAAACAGTATTTCTGTTACTAAGAATTTATCCTAAGGAAATAACTATAAAAGTTGGGAAGAGGGACTTCCCTGGTGGTGCAATGGTTAAGACTCTGCACTCCCAATGCAGGGGGCCCAGGTTTGTTCCCTGGTTGGGGAGCTAGGTCCCGCATGCATGCCGCAGATGGGAGTTCTCATGCCACAACTAAGGAGGCGGCAAGCCTCAGCTGAGGAGCCTGCCTGCTGCAGCTAGGGAACCCACTGGCTGCAACTAGGGAGCACACATGCCACAACTAAAGGAGCCAGTGAGCCGCAACTAAGAAGCCAGTGAGACACAACTAAGGAGCCCACCGGCCGCAACTAAGGAGCCCACCGGCCACAACTAAGAAGACCCAGCACAACCAAATTAATTAATCTATTTTTTAAGTTAGGGAGAGGGAAACTGTCTTCATGACATATTCTCTTTTATATTTATTACAATGAAACATTAAAATCTACATTTTTAAGAATTATGATAATTCAACTCGATAGAATATTAGGTAGCCATTAAAAATAATGATCACAGACTGTATAACTAATGTAGGGGAAGATGATAATATGTGTAAGAAGAAATGCAGGGACTTCCCTGGCAGTCCAGTGCTTAAGACTCTGCGCTTCCACTGCAGCGGGCGCAGGTTCTATCCCTGGTTGGAGAACTGAGATTCCATGTGCCGCGCAGCGCAGCCAATTAAAAAAAAAAAAAAAAAAACCTAAATGCAGAAGCCAGAATTGCATCTATATTTTTTAAATAACTACATCTATTTAAAGACATGTATAGGACTTCCCTGGTGGCGCAGTGGTTGGGAGTCCGCCTGCCGATGCAGGGGACACGGGTTCGTGCCCCGGTCCGGGAGGATCCCACATGCCACGGATTGGCTGGGCCCGTGAGCCATGGCCGCTGAGCCTGCGCGTCCGGAGCCTGTGCTCCGCAACGGGAGAGGCCACAGCAGTGAGAGGCCCGCATACCACAAAAAAAAAAAAAAAAGACATGTATAAAATACAATTAAGCCTTAGAAGGAAAAATCGAAAAATTTAAATAGTTAATTTAAAAAATGTGTTAGGTTAGTGAGATTGTGAGGGTTTTTCTTCCTATTGTTTGTTTTGTTGTAAAAACTAGGAGAGTAGGAAAAAGGATATCCAACATGCACAGAGAAGAAAAACAAAGGAAACTGTGTCCCTTTTCTTCCCTACAGTTACATATCTCCTCTAGGAAGTTTATTTCCTCTTCTCAGGAAAAAGCCCTATAATCGGTTAATGTGATTGAGAGTTAGATGATGTCTGTAGTTTACCTTGAAATGCATTTTTTAAAAAAAGATAGATTGATAGATACATAGATATGTGATAAAGACAATATAACAAAATGTTAGCCATGATTGAATCTTAGTGGTAGGTATATCAGTATTTACCTTACATTTCTTTCATCTTTACTGTATGTTTGAAAATTTTTTATAAAATGTTAGAGAAAAATTATTTTGAATGCCTTTGGGGAGGAAATGAGAAATATAATAGCCAGTTTTTATAAGCAGTATTCACTAAAGAGTTTTTATTTTCTATCTGCATTATAAATTAATATATATACTGAACACCAGTGAGATATTGTCATTAACAAGATAGCCTGCATTTGAAATTTATTGGGTTTTCGTATCTCTCTCTCCCTCTCTCTTTCTTCTGTGCAGCTTTTTTGTTTTCCTTTATCTTACAAAAGACAGTCGTTTTCTCACCATGAATATTATGAACAAGACCACTTCAGAGGTGTGGTTGATAGATGGCATGAGCCCTTGGGACCCACCAGTACTTATCCAGAAGCGAATACACGGGGTCCTTTACTACGTAGAACACAGAGATGATGAATTATACATTCTCACTAATGTTGGCGAGCCTACAGAATTCAAGGTAAATCCTGTATCCTCCTGGTCCCCATTTAGGCTCTTAGGGAGTGTTACACTAACATCAACATTTCTTGCTCTAAAAGTTTATTGTTTTGTAAGCTTTGGGTATTGTAAAAACTAATGCTATCTTCCTATGTAGAACCAATCCCCTTTCTCTTCCCTTAGAGCTAATACCTCTTCATATTTTAATTGTACCTAAAAAGATTAGTAAATGAAAACATACTCTATCCTGAATATATTAGTTATCAAAGCCAAACTTAGTGGCTTAACAAACTTTTATAAGCTTATGATTTTGTGAGTGAGCAGTTTGGATTGATCTCAGGCAGTTCTTTTACTGGTTTTGGCTAGGCTCATTGATAGTTCCACAGTCAACTAGCTGTCAGTACTCTCACTCAAATGTCCATTGGTTGACCAGTCACCTAAGCACTGGGCTATACCCACCCAGCAGGCTAGCCTGGGCTCATTCATACGGTGATGTATGCACAGTTAGTTCCTTCAGCTCTTCATAAAACAGTGAAGACGAGTATGGTCTGGTTTTCAGTGGTTTCATTTCTGGATGCAGTAGTAATCATGTTCTGGTACCTAGATCTCTTCTAATTTTGTTCCACACAGCTAATGAGAACAGCAGCTGATACCCCTGCTATTATGAATTGGGATTTATTTTTCACAATGAAGAGAAATACCAAAGTTGTAGACCTGGACATGTTTAAGGATCACTGTGTTCTATTCCTGAAGCATAGCAATCTACTTTATGTTAATGTGATTGGTCTGGCTGACGATTCAGTTCGGTCTCTAAAGGTATGTTTAATTTTCGAAAGATAATACATTAGTCAAAATATATGCAGTTTATTAACAGAACATCAAATTTTGAATAATACCAATATACTTTTTCTTAAAAGAAAATTAATTTAAATGGAATTTAGCATATTGGGTCTTTATCAGGTTTAGGAGGTTTGTTTTAGAATTACTTAGAGGACCTTCCTTTTTGTGCACTTTTACTTAAAAATATTGTCTTATAGCATGAATTTCAGAGGTAAAGTGCCATTGTATTTCTCTTTCTGCTTATCTCTATATCACATATCTCTACAACTTTAGATATAGTAATAACTCAGGCCAACTTGGCAGCTAGTGCCTAACCACTGCCTCCTGTTCCCATCCCACACCCCCAGTGGGGATAGTAGTCATACCCACTGTGTTTCTGCTACTATGTTTCTGCCACTGCATTCTCATATCTTCATCATCTCTTTGCCAATTTTATTGCTAAAACTGGTGAACGGTAATGTTATTGCCCAGTTTTAAAGCAGCATTAATATGTGACTTTAGATAGCATGCACTGAAGGGAAGAAGAGAGCCCTCTGTTTTGCTTGATATGGAGTTGTGTGACCAGCAAACAGACCACTTGTACCTTCCCATCTGTACTACTATCACAATTTTTGTTAAAATGCAATTCCAGTCAATTCACTGGATGTTTATCAAATTTCTGTGTGCAAAGTACTGTATTGGGTGCTCTGGAATGGCAAGATAGTAGGACAAAATATCAGGCCTTAAGGAGAATACAGTTTATCATGAGATTAGACTAGTACACAAAGATCAAGTATAAGATGGGTTTAAATAAGTGGGATCAGAAACATAAAATGTGCTGTGAGGCCCAAAGGAAAGGAAGAGGGCCCAGGAAAGCTTTGAGGAGAAGTAGAATTTGAGATAAACCAAAGAGGATAGATAGGATTTTGATGGGTGGGGAAGGGAATGGTATTCTAGACTGAGAAAGTCCATCAAATGAAGCTCTAAGCTGGAGAAGTTCAGAAAATGTTCAGGAAACTGCTAATAATTCATTTTTATTGAAGCAGAATAAATTTCTAGGTGATGAAGCTATGATTTGACATTCTTTGACTGTCAAGGTGGTGAATTTATGCGTAAATTATGAAGAGGGGAACATGTGAAGTGTGCGGGCAGGGGAATAATTTAAGGAGTCAAGCTGTACTTCATGAGGTTATCGGGCAGCCGTGTTAGAGTACACCAAAGCACCAAGAGATAAGGGGCATAGAGGCTAGTTTTGAGATTGTTACAGTGGTATAAATAAGAAATAACTAGGGCCTAAATAAAACAACCAAAATTTTCCATCTACTTCGTGAAATCAAATTATCAAATGTAATGTCTTGTGCCTTAGAAGGCTGTATAAATGTCCTAAAACAAAAATGGTGATTTTTTAACTCAAGCAATTTTGTTACTGCTTTCATCTACTGAATTCAAAAGTGTGTCTTTTCACTTGCTAATTGATACCAAATTCAGACATCTTCAATCCAGAAACTGGCAGAGCATCTGTTCTTATTGTAGTCTATAGGAATAGGGATGGGAGAAAATATATAATTTCTAGCAATGCATTTATTATAACAAAATTCTTTCAGAATTAGGAATGTCATGAGACTTTGCTAAGATGTGATTTCTAAGTAAATATGGCCTTTTATATTTTTTGTATTTTTAAGATATGCCTCAGTTTCCATTGTTTTAACTTCCATTAACACAAACATCATGTCTTTCATTTATTCTGTATCCTCTATTTCTTTATTCCTTGACCTTTCCCAACCTGTAGTGCCTATTATGATATGAGTATGATGTTCTGAGTCATCATCACATGGAATCAAATACTATATTATATACCAGGTGCTAGTTAAAGAGAATTCTATAGATCAGAGCCTTTTTATGAACTGGATAACACTGATTAATATGCACAGACAGTGCTATATACAAAGGACATCTGTAAGCCATACCATGAGTGGATTATAAAGTATTTCTGTATGTAACATCTCTGCCCAGTGCACACTTGACTAAAAGAGCTTTATAAACTCAATCTCAGCAATAGAAAATGTGAAGCCCTTAATATATTGCCTCATGTCCTTGGTCATCATGTCATCAGTATTTCCTGGTGATGTTTTTAGTTATGATATATTATTTGGTTATGATATTTAATTAAAGCAAATTAGGAAATGTTTTGCTTTGTGCTAACGTCAATTCATCTGGATCAACCTGCATGCTTGGGCTGATTTTCTTTCAGCATGTATGTCTTAATCATTCTTTTGATGAAATGACTGGTTAGCTGGTAAAATGCTTAAACTAAACCTATTTCTGTCAAATATCTCAAGGAATATCTGCATATCACCTGGCTAGCTTATAATTCTTCTCAGGCTCTGTTCATTAATATACATAGATGATACTGCAGGCTTATCAATAGGAAATGTGGCTGAAGATATCCTTGAGATAGTTAATACCTCTATATCAGCTGGACAAACTTTAAAAAGTCCATAGCCTTGGAACAGTTTTTGTTATGATTAAAACTTTAACCTTGGTCCCATTAGTTTAAGAAATACACCCAAAAGACTTTTTGATTTATTGGAACCATTTAATCAGAAACTAAGCTTACTAAAAAAAACCAAAAAAACTAAACTTACTACATGAGTCACATGGAAAATGTTTTAAAGTGTCACCAAAGGGGAGAAAAACTTGTACCCCTGAGGGCTGAGGAGCCTTGTGCCCTCAATCTGAGGCCTCTGTTACAAGGTTAATAGCAATGCTTCTTCCTTTTTTTCCCACTGAGGTCTCAATTTTTACTCGTTTCACTTTTGCTACCAGATTTCCCAACTTCCATGATTACATTTTTCTTTCTAGTTATGGCTTATATTTAAATAAACAAATTATCCTTGAAAATAACCCACAATCTGAGGAGAATAAATTAGGAACTCTTTTAGAGAGACATTGCAAATTTATGTCCCTAGTGTTTCAGGGCAGTGGATTCTTTGGATTAATTGCAAGGAATTTGCTCTGTGAACATAAGCTCTTTGGCTATAGTTTCTACAGGTTAAATGGTACACTCTTTATGCATACATCCCCCACGTACCCTTTCTAAATAGTGCCCACCAGTGACGTTGCTGTGCCACGACCTCTGATTTTCTAAGGAATTTGCCCTTTCTACAATTACTCAGGAAAAGAAAGGCAATTTTCTTTTAATGTTCTGACTCTCAGTACCATTTCTAACACACTGTCAGCCTGCTTACTAGAGTTCTTTAAAAGGTGTAAGAGGGATGTTAGTGGAAGGCTTGAGGCTGGACCCTGCTGCTCTGAGAGAATAAATTTTGATTTCTTTCCTTTTTTCTTAAAGTTAAAAATCTTAAGCGTAATAGCTGTGAGTCTCTCAGAGTGGATGTGCGGGAAAGGTTTTCTTCTGCACAATGGTTACCCTGGGAGCTAAAGTTAAAAACAAATTGTAAATGCTTTAGTGCTGCTGAGCCAGTTTGTAGCCCTGGAATAATAACTGTCATCACTGCTGCTGTCCAGGCAGCAGAGTAAGGGCTGCTGGGTAAATTATTAAAAACACGTGAGAAATTTCATGTTCTATGAGAATAGAGAATAGAGATCTTGGAGATGTTTCTGGGTTCTGGAATTACTACTTGATTTGCTGTTATTCTTAATCATTTTGCTGTTTCATTGCCCAAGTTTATATACCCCCAAAATAAACTTTTTTATTGAAGGAGGCTTCATGTAAATCTAGATTCATGATAAACCATTTTCCTGTACTTTTTCCTTATTTTATTGGTCATTTGCATAGAGTTTTGTTTTTCACTTGAAATATTTTTTGTTGTGCTGAAGTAACCCTTAGATGAGGCATTATGTGATAATGGATAAAAATAAATTTGATGTCCACATCATCTTGTTTGGAGCAGACCCAGAAATTTAATTAATAATACTTAGTGTCTAGATAAAGAGTAAAAATAACTTTTATCTCTTCAGCTCCCACCTTGGGCCTGTGGATTCATAATGGATACAAATTCAGACCCAAAGAACTGCCCCTTTCAGCTTTGCTCTCCTATACGTCCCCCTAAGTATTACACGTATAAGTTTTCAGAAGGTAAACTGTTTGAGGAAACTGGACATGAAGACCCAATCACAAAGACTAGTCGTGTTTTACGTATAGAAGCCAAAAGCAAGGTAAGTCTTTGTGATCCCCACTGTCAGCCTCTGTTTGTTGAAAGGATACTATTTGTCAAGTATTGTGCAATTGCTGGGATTACATTAGCACAGTTTAGTAAAGTGGATCTCACATTCCACAGCAAGACCCAAATGATTTTAAGGGGTACATGGACTTTTTTTTTTAACTTCTGATACTCATGCATTTATTTTAACATGGATTCAAAAATTTATAACCATCATAGCAAGCCCTTGATTTCATGTGTTGTGTATATTTGAATATTAAAAGTTGATTTCAAGAAGAAAATAATCAAGTTTCTGTGTAGTTATGACAAAAATTATGAAGGTAGTAAGCAATTGACTAGAGTGAACTAGACTAATATAGACTCCATGCCCTCATGGAGGTTAAATCTAGTGGGGAAGATGCTAGATTTTGAAGAAGTAATTACTAATGTACTGATTGCTGCCAAGGAAGACGTACTGAGTACAGTGGAAACATATGGTAAAGGGACCTTACCTCGTCTGGAGAAATTGGGGAAAGCTTCTCTGAGGAAGTAATGCCTCTAAGATGATCAAGAGTTAAGCTAGAAAAGGGGAAGGAGGATTCTGTTTTGTGCAGAGGCCCTGAATTGAGGGAGAAATAATGCATTCAAGAAGTATAAAGGAGAACAGTATGGCCAAAGTCTAGCGTAAAAGAGGGAAGATTGTCCGGGGGCAGTGGGAGGTTGGGGAGGTAGTAAGTAGAGAAGAAAATTTGAGCAAGTGAGGAACAAATTAATACATAAACCATGGCCTTGAATTTAAGGAATTCTCAGAGCTTAGCACATCATACATCAGATAATTTTGCATGTACTGACAATGAATCAAAACAGAAGCCTTTTCTCCTTGTGAATTTTTTCTTTAATTCACTGATTTTTTAAAAAAATATCTTTAAGCAAAGACTACTTTAATAACTACTTTATAAAAGCAATACACGCTTATTAGAACAAATATAGAATGTATAAAGTTTAAATGACTACTTTTCAGTCCTGTTTGCTGTACTGCATAGAAATAAGCATTGTTAACACATTATCACCTTCCAGATTTTGGGGTTTTGTCAACAAAATACATATGTTTAGGCTTTGTTTTGTTTTACAAAGATGGGATTTATACCAGTCTCCCAAAATGTTGTAATTTTACGCCAAATGGAAAGAACAGTGAAGCTAAGCTCTTGGAGAGCCAAGGGATTCTTCGTACCTTAGGGAAGAAGGAAACAATTGCTAAAGGGAAGCTGCTGTAACTACAGGCATTTTTGCACTGCTGATGAACTCAGGGATTCAGGCCATCACGGGACTTGCTACCATCCTTACCTCTTCCTTTTCATAAGTTTTCAACCAACAAGCTTTTCTCTGCTTGTTTATTGGGTAGGAGGCAGGAAGATGAACACAACAAGATTATTTTACAGAAATAAATCTGCATCATTTTATAAGAATGAATCTTACTGAGAAGTGAAAATTCAGTTACGGTGAAAATTCAGTTACACTGTCATAACGGGTATAATAATGAGAGGAAGAGTTCTTCCTTATTTGATAACACTCTAGTGCCCCAAAGTGAAGTTTTCAAAATGGGAATGAAAAAAATAGGGAGAGTGGCCTGGTTATATTATTTTCCTTATGTAAACTAGTGCTTTTTAAGTTTCTGTAAGCAGGGTGAGAACCAACATTTTCTACCCTTTTTCTATGAAAGGAAGTCAGTTGAGTGTGAACTACACTGGAGTATAGTTGTTTGCCCTAAAAATAATTTAGATGTTAAAATTTATAAAACTTAAACTGCTTTTAAACATTTTAAAAATAAATAGGTCTTTGAAGAGGATGTGGGTGGGTGTTAGGTCAGTAAGAGATTTCAGGTTTTAATGATTGAGAATTCTTACTATTGGGTACAGAAAATTGAGTTGTTAAAACTTCTTTAATTAGCATATTTGTATATATCCAAAGATGAGAAATGCCCATATGTAACCCGAGGTATAGGAAGAATACCGTGCTAGTATATCTAACCTTGATAGGTATTTTGGCTTGCTGTGAAAGAAAAAAAAGTGTTATACTGAGTAGTGAAGAACTCTTTAAAGTCACTTTACTGTCCTGAAAAGCTACATTTCATAAACTGTTTTCAAGCCAGACTCTTGCTGTTCCTTTCTAGTTACTATTATAGGTCAGCAGAGTAGCTGAAAATTAAGGACCTGAGGGATTTTTAGAGACCGTAACTCTTTTGTCTTAATTAAATGAAGTTGGTGCTCAACATCAATAAGCAGCACATAAAATTGGGGTTAAAACTGTTTGAGAAGACTTCTTTACCTGCATAGTAAATCTTCATTTCCAGGATGGAAAATTAGTGCCAATGACTATTTTCCATAAAACGGATTCTGAAGACTTGCAGAAGAAACCTCTCCTGGTACATGTTTATGGAGCTTATGGAATGGATTTGAAAATGAATTTCAGGCCTGAAAGGCGGGTGTTGGTGGACGATGGATGGATATTAGCATATTGTCACGTTCGGTGAGTCAACACATTTTGCCTGGAATATGAGTACTGGAGTATTGTCACATGTTCAAAATAACAGTATATTGGGGAGCAGAAGTTTATTTTCTCATTTGTATTGTTGAATTTGTGTATTCTTAAACCTGTGCTAGTAGAACCTGATTCAGTAACATATTAATTAATCCCAAAAGCAAAAGGGTAGATTTTTCGGATTTTACACCAGATTTTTAGGATTTTTAGAATGGATAAACTAAGCACTGTACTTTCTTATTTACATTATTGTTTCCATTTAATTCTCATGAGTTTGGGTTTTTCTAAAATAGCCTCTTAAGCTGGACTCCCTTTTTTCCACTCTAACTTCCATTTTATTTAAGCTGTTTTCAGGACACAATTAGTATTATATGTTTCTGCTTAAAATTCTTTACCACTTCCCCATCTCCACAATAAAATCCAAATACCTCAGTGTAGTATTTAACGTCCTAATGATTTGGCTTATCTTTGTAGTGGCATCTGTCATCACTTCCCAAACATGTCCTGCTCTCCAGACATCCACATCCTACACATCCAGCCTCGCTACATGCTTTCAAATGACAACCTCTTTCCCCTCTGTGCCTTTGCACATGCTGTGTCTTGATGCCTTCCCTTTCTTTGCCCTACTGGGAACTCACATTCTTCCTTCAAGACTCAGCTTAGATATCACCTCCTTAAAGCATTCATGTTCCTGACTCCTATATATACCCCTAACCTGACAGGTGGATGTTCTCTCCTCTGGTTCTGGTTCTGTTATAGCAGCAACCACATTGCTTGGTAGCTGTTCTCTTTCCCCGCAAAATTATGACCTCCAGGACAGAGGATTCTACTTTTTTATATTTTTAAGGCCTGCGTTTAGCACAATGTCTGGTAAACAGTAAGCAGGCACTCAAAGCATATTTGTTGAGTCAGTTTTTTTTTTTTTAAGGAAGATTTATTTAACAACTAGTCAAAAAATGATACTGTTTTTCCATATTAGGTACTAGAGTCTTGCAAAGCTGACCATTAGATCTATTATAATAGATATTATTGTTTACATTAGATGATATTTAAAATCCCTCTCATTTCTAAGATTCTCTATTTTTTTTTTTTTGGCAGGCGGACTCTCAACCACTGCGCCACCAGGGAAGCCCCATAAGATTCTCTATTTTTAAAACTAGAATAAGGTTTCATAACTGACTCATTACTAAATTATGTCACTTAAATTATTAAATCTTTAATATGACACTACCTTTGCATGTTTCAGTTCTGACTCTGCCAGTTCCAGTAATTTTTTCTGAATGCAGCAACTCTTCTTGTCTTAAAATCTCTACGTTCTTGTTTTACAGATACAGATATTTTTTCAAATTTGTGACGGCATAATTGTTGGGACGTTTCATCCTACAGAACATCTTTATTTTTCACTCTTGCTTTAGCCAGTGCTTTATTACCATTTTCATAATCCAGTGGTGACCTAGATCTTAGATAGAGGAGATCCTTAGCAGCTTGAGATTCTCTTAAGTAATATTTTAAAAGGTCAGAAAGTTTGAGGTCCTCATCAGCTGACACTTTTTCTTGTTTTATCAAACAGTTCTGAACCTTTAAGAAAAACTTGCATATATATGTAGAAACCTGAGTTCCTAAAGCACATAATGAAGAACCAATTCTATTGTAATCATCTGCAGCACTTTTGTGGGATCTCATCATCCTGTCCGATTGAGCAGATGCATCCTTAACTCGGTTATGGTATTCTAAAAGGAATGTTCGTTCATGCTCAAAGAAATCTACATCCTTTACTCAAGAAACAACTGCTTCATCTGCTGATTTAACCACATCTTTGAAGAAATCTTCAAGTTTCTCTTTTTTATTTTGTCCTCGCACAGTCAAATGTTGATTATATTCCAGGAAGACATAGAAATTTAAATCTTTCCTCAAAATGAGGTGTGCTGCCACACAACACAGGAACACTTCATGCACTGCAAGGGTTTTTTTTTTTTTTTTAACATCTTTATTGGGGTATAATTGCTTTACAATGTCTGCTTTATAACAAAGTGAATCAGTTATACATATACATATGTTCCCATATCTCTTCCCTCTTGCGTCTCCCTCCCTCCCACCCTGGTCTTCTTGAATATTGCCAAATATACTCAGCTTCCAGCTCCTGTTTCATCTTTGTGAATTCTTCCTTTGTCATAGACCCTTCTCGAAGTTTCTGTAGTTTTTCCTTTGAGGCATCAAAATCGGGTCTTGGTGGTGCTTGGAGGGATAATGTAACCTGCGTAGTCTTCACTTTCAATGAAGGAATCATGAAGCCAGATAAGTTCCTTGTGTTTTCGAACAACAGAAAACTCATTTTGTTTAAAATTTGGCAATGAACTCTGTGTGTGAACAGTGAATTTTACTTTCTCTCTCTTACTAAGAGCATCAGAAATGTCCACCTGTAGAGCAGCATCACTTTGAAGATCTACATTTATTGCTTTGAGTCCGCGGTCCTCCTCTGAGAGGAAGTCGGGGCTGTCCTGCAGGGTTGGCGGGGCCCGGCACGCCAGGGAAGAGGATGGAGTGGGGGAGGCACAAAGCGAGACATTAGTGCCAGGCCGATGAGGCCCCCATGCCTGCCCCACGCCTGCTGCCCCCCACTGCACGCCCGGGTCTCAGCACCGCCTTGAATCAATTTTTGATTGTTTGTGTCAGGGGTTGGCAAACTTTTTCTCTGAAGAACAAAATAGTAAACATTTTAGGCTTTGCAGGCTACATATGGTCTCTGTTGCATATTCCTGGTTGATATTTTTTTTCCCAACCTTTAAAAATGTAAAAATCCTTCTTAGCTCAAGGGCCATACAAAAACAGGCCTCTGGGGAGATTTAACCCGCAGACTGTAGTTTGCTGACCCTGACCTATATATCATTTACATTTTTTCCCCACTAAAACTTTTTTGCCCTTTAATTTCAGGGGAGGTGGTGAGTTAGGCCTCCAGTGGCATGCTGACGGCCGTCTAACTAAAAAACTCAATGGCCTTGCTGACTTAGAGGCTTGCATTAAGACACTTCATGGCCAAGGCTTTTCTCAGCCAAGTCTAACAACCCTGACTGCTTTCAGTGCTGGAGGGGTGCTTGTGGGAGCATTGTGTAATTCTAATCCAGAGCTGCTGAGAGCTGTGACTTTGGAGGTAAGTACTCTGCCTCTACGGTTTACAGAATAGGGAGGCGTGAAGTAATAGATGCTCTAAGAAAAATTTTCTGTTACAGTTTTACCATAGCATAGGAGTATAACAAAGCTTCTAAATTTTAAGCACAGAATTACAGCTCTGGGAGAACTTCCCTGACAGTGTTCTTTATTGATATTTAAGGATTTCCTCTGAAGGATATTAATGGCTATTCCCACTGATCATTTTTTATTTGTAAGAACATTTAGAGTTGGTGGAAAAGAGACAAAGCATATACGAAACACCAGATCCAGGAAGTCAGGTCAAGCACACTGACTCTGGAATGTGTGAAATCCTTTGACTCTTCTTGCCCATCAACATTTCAGTCCTGGATTTAGGGGCTCTCTATTTTCACATACTCTATTCTTACTAATGGTCTTTAGGAATATTTTTCTATATTTCAATTGAAATATCTTTTCCTGTTCTGAAAAGGCTCTATACTCTTTTCCTGATGTCCAAAGTTATGAAATTATAGCCGCTCCTTTCACCTCCATCTTTCTCCTGCTTCCTGGTTAGTGTAGGGGAGAAAGAAATTTTCCTCTTCCCTCTAGGTTCTTCTGGCTGGTCTCAGAATTAAATTGACATGAGACAGATTAACAGGAGAAAAATCAAACAAAAGTTTAATAACATGTATACATGGAAGAGACCCAGCAGACTAACTCACCAAAATGACCAGAATGGTGGCCATGGTTATTCACCTTAAACACCATCTTCAGCTAAAGACGAAAGAGGATGTTAGGGGTAAGACTTCAAGGGGTAGAAGGCAGTTCACATGGAGATGGAAAAGCAAAAGTTTGATAAACAGATGTTTGCTGGGTTAGCAGAGACCATGGGACACAGAGTGGACTCTGGTCTCTAAGCATTTCCCCACCACAGCTAGTCCATATTTATTATCTGGTGATGTTCCTGTAATACACCCTCTATCTAAATTCTTCAGGCTGTTAGGGAGAATATCAGAGTTTCTTCCTGAGTCTTTTGGGCCTTGATTGTTTTCAGCTTGAAATAATCTGGGGGTGACAAATTTTGTTCTTGTACAACAGATATTCTAGAAGATAATGACTAAGGTGGAGAGTAAATTATTTTCAGGTTTTTTTTTTTTTGAGGGCGTGGGCTATACACTGTGGGCTTGTATTAAGTAAATAAGTGTTAAATATTCCTGATCTGTACATCTGTTTTTTAATAGAAATACTAAGTATAGAAGGGAAAAAACTCTATGCACAAAGACAATAATGGCAGAATTATAAAGAAAATGCAACTAACCTTTGACTTTCAGAAATCAGAAAGGAGGGCTTCCCTGGTGGTGCAGTGGTTAAGAATCCGCCTGCCAGTGCAGGGGACACGGGTTTGAGCCCTGGTCCGGGAAGATCCCACATGCCACGGAGCAACTAAGCCTGTGCACCAGAACTACTGAGCCTGTGTGCCACAACTACTGAAGCCCGTGCGCCTAGAGCCCGTGCTTTGCAACAGGAAGCCACCGCCATAAGAGGCCTGTGCACCTCAACGAAGAGTAGCCCCCGCTCGCCACAACTAGAGATAGCCTGCATGCAGCAAGGAAGAACCAACACAGCCAAAAATAAATAAATTTTTAAAAAAGAAAGAAATCAGAAAGGAATTAATCAGAAATATATAAGAATATTTATCCCACATTGCTTATAATAGTGAAGAATTGGAGGTAACGCAGTTATCCCACAATTCATTCAAAGTTTGGAGCCCATTATGTCTGATTGGTAAACCTAAGTCATGTGGCTACTCTCACTCTGAGGGAAAGCTGGGAAAGGAACTATCTGGCATTTAGCTCCTCTACAGTGAGAGGCAGGCTGTCTCGTAAGGTTAGGGATATTCCAAATGCAGAAAAGGAGCTAAGATGCTAGGAAGCCAAAAAGAATTGCATTTGCCCATATTTGCTTAATGTTAATAAAAGAGAAAGCTGCAAAACATGTTAACAGAAGATCATATAGCTATATGAACAAAGCAGCTCCCATTTTATTAAATGTTTTAATACTGGTTATAAGCCAATGAGTGATACTCTTTTTCAACTTGGATAATTTTCAGATTTTCTTCAGTTAGCATTTATTACCTTTTTATAATGTAAAATGTCCAACTGAGTTTATTCATGGGTAGTTGGAGTTTTATTTTTAAATTTTAATTTATTGATTTATTTATTTTTAGCTGCATTGGGTCTTCGTTGCTGCACGCAGGCTTCTCTAGTTGTGGCAAGCGGGGGCTACTCTTCCTTGCAGTGGTGGGCTTCTTATCGTGGTGGCTTCTCTTGTTGCGGAGCACAGGCTCTAGGCATGTGGGCTTCAGTAGTTGTGGCACGTGGGCTCAGTAGTTGTGGCTCATGGGCTCTGGAGTGCAGGCTCAGTAGTTGTGGCACATGGACTTAGTTGCTCAGAAGCATGTGGGATCTTCCTGGCCCAGGGCTCAAACCCATGTCCCCTGCATTGGCAGGTGCATTCTCAACCACTGTGCCACCAGGAAAGCCCTTATTTTTAAGTTTTAATTGTGGTAAAATAACATAAAACTTACCATCTTAACCTT
>NW_020174013.1:7600455-7711258 GCF_003031525.2 Neophocaena asiaeorientalis asiaeorientalis | reverse complement strand
TTACCTTTTTTTTTTTTTTTTTTTTTGCGGTACGTGGGCCTCTCACTGCTGTGGCCTCTCCCACTGTGGAGCACAGGCTCCAGATGCGCAGGCCCAGTGGCCATGGCTCACGGGCCCAGCCACTCCGCGGCATGCAGGATCCTCCCGGACCGGGGCACAAACCCGCGTCCCCTGCATCAGCAGGCGGACTCTCAACCACTGCGCCACCAGGGAAGCCCCGATCTTAACCATTTTTAAGTGTGTTCAGCTCAGTAGTGTTAAGTACACTCAACGTTGTTGTGCAGCCAGTTTCCATAACTCCTCATCTTACAAAACTGAAACTCTGTACCCATTAAATAGCAACTCCCCAATTTCCCCTTCCTCTGGACCCTGGGAACCACCATTCTAGTTTTCTGTGAATCTGACTATACTGAGGTACCTCCTATATAAATGGAATCGTACAATGTTTTATATGTCTTTTTTTTCTTTTATATATGTCTTTTTATAACTGGTTTATTTCACTTAATGTTCTCAAGGTCTATTGTGTTGTAGCAGGTGTCAGATTTTCCTTCTTTGTAAAGCTGAATTTCATTGTATCATTGTATTTATATTTTGCTTATCCATTCATCTATCAGTGGACACTTGGGTTATGTCCACCTTTTGGGTATTGTAAATACTGCTGTGAACAGGGGTGTACTCTTCAAGACCCTGCTTTCATTTCTTTCGGATATATACCTAGGAATAGAATTACTGGATCATATGATAATTCTAAGTTTAATTTTTTAAGAAACCCACATACTCTCTGCACCATTTTACATGCCCACCAGCAGTGCACAATTGTTCCAGTTTGTCCACATCCTTGCCAACACTTTTTTTTCTTATAGTAGCCTAATGGATGTGAGGTGGTGGCATTTATTATGTGAATAAAAGAAACAAAACTAAAGGCAAAAATTGGGAAACTGGAAGATAAATCCTTTGTCATTTAAGGAATCTGAATACCTTAAAAGCCAGTTATAAATCACAGGCCCTGGTTACAGACTGGCTAATAAATCTGGCTCCTGGGAATGTACATAACTTCTTGAGCTTTGTTCTGTGATGTCAGCATGTATATTCATAAAGTATAGTATTTTTCTGAAACTCATTTTACCAGTTTATTAACTGAAGTTTAAATTTCTCTGGCTTTTTTTTTTTTTAAGGCACCTTTCTTGGATGTTCTCAACACCATGATGGACACTACACTTCCTCTGACATTAGAAGAATTAGAAGAGTGGGGGAATCCTTCATCTGATGAAAAACACAAGAACTACATAAAACGTTACTGTCCCTATCAAAACATTAAACCTAAGGTAGTGAAACTCAGTTATGATATACTATGCTGAAGTGATAGAGAGAATAATGAAAAGGATATTTACCCGAGCCAAAGCAGGAATTTAGTAAGGCCTTAGATTGTTTTTCCTTATAATACTCACCTTTCAGCCCCTTCTCTGCTCATACTCCATGTTTGTTTCAACTTAATAGCTCAGGAGACTAGATTCGATAAGATCAAGGTCTCACTAGTCAAGAAGAGGTTATTCCAGGTAACAAATAGTCTAGTATTGTGATGCCACATATCTCTCAAGAACATCAAATGAGAAAAAAAGTTCTAGCACTTAGGGAAAAAGAAATTTGAGGTCATTGTTTTTCATGATCCATAAGGTGGAAATGGACCATAAGGAATAATATAAATTCTTTGTACATCTCTTTTCTTTCAGCATTATCCTTCAATTCACATCACAGCTTATGAAAACGACGAACGTGTGCCTCTGAAAGGAATTGTAAACTATACTGAGAAACTCAAGGAAGCCATCGTGGAGCATGCTAAGGACACCGGGGAAGGTAGGAGACCACCTGGGAGCAGGGGACGTAGCTACATGGACTGTCACCTTCAGTGTACTGCTCAGAGTAGTACTGCAGACCAAATCAATCACCCATGATTTTAGACAAATCAGTTTCCCTGTGTCAACTACCCATTTGAAGCAAATGTAATAACTATAACTGCCTCGCCTGTTTTTCAAAGGACAGCATTAAAATAAGATAGGCAACGCACAAAGAAAAAAGTAAATTTAAATATCTACATAACTTGGAGGTGTACTATCATACTGTATCATATCATTCATTCTTTAACAAAATTAATTGAGCTGTTATTCTTGGGAATCTCTAAAAACAAATTCTGAAGTTTTTGCTCTGGAGCTTCAGTGCCCAAACTAGCAACTTTAATTTTCTCTAGATCTTTCAGTTTTATTAGACAAGAACTCTTACTGTTTTTCCTTGCCAAGACATGCCAGGACCTTCTGGGCTCAGGGTTGGAGGGTCTCACATACAAGTTTCCAGACAGTTGCCCTGTATTCAGTTCTGTGTCTCACTTTCACCCATTGCTATAGTTGGTATTTCCAGGTCACAAGGCTCTCAGATTCCATAAGACCGATTGGCTTCCTTCTCCATGTAGCCCTGTAGTCTCTTCCATCCAGCTTCCTCTGCCTCTGGGCCTCCTCCTGCTTTTCCTGTTTCAAGAGTTTGTTTTCTACTGCTCTCCCCAACTCTCCTGTCTTTGTTGGTGGTGGTGGTCGTGGCTTATGCCTTTCTCCTTCGCTGTTATTTTAATAGAGTGCTTGGAAGGAGCCGGGTGAAATGGGTGGCTCTCAGTTGGCCGAAACTTTCTAATTGTTTCATATGTTAACTCTTTCAGGTTATCAAGCCCCCAATATTATTTTAGATATTCAGCCTGGAGGCAATCATGTGATTGAGGATTCTCACAAAAAGGTATGCTATCAAGCCCCTTTAAGTTGACAGATCCCCAATTAGTGATGTGCTGTACTCAGCCTTCCAGTGGTTACAGCAGGGTTTGTGCCGGCTGCTTCACCAACTGTCAGGTCTATGGCTGAGACCTGAGGGGGAAGGAGGAACTCAGAGTCAATAAAGAGAAAAGGTACTTGATACAGGAGCTCTGTCAGAGAAAGTAGTTGAATCTCAGTTGTTGGGAGCCTTCTGCCTCTGCCAAATAAAAAGTACCTTTGCCATAAATTGCTGACTTCAGGTTAGGTGAAGATGGATGGACAAGGAGAGACTTGAACACTGGAGTTGTACCACAAAGGCCTTCTATCTAATTTTTTAAATGTGTTTCTTTTAGATTACAGCCCAAATTAAATTCCTGTATGAGGAACTTGGACTTGACAGCACCAGTGTTTTCGAGAATCTTAAGAAATATCTAAAATTCTGAAATGCTGCATTCAGTGGAAATTGGAAACACACTGAAATATTTCATAGTCATATTTCCAGTTACATTAACAAAAGTGAGTTTTTTAAGTTAGTAAATAATTTTTAAAATTTGCTTCTCTGTCCAGATTTTGCTTTGTATACAGCTCACTTGCTTATACCATTGTCTCCATTGATGCACACGCCCCTTAACCTAGGAAAGTAGTTTTCAAACCATGCTCTGTAGAAGGGCATAGAGAAGGGAGTGAAGGAAGGATTGGTGACAGCAGAACTTTCCCCTTTCCCGCATCAGAACAGGTTCGTTTTACGCTGATTTTCTTTGAACAGTTTACAAATCAAGGTCCTGCTTCTTTGCTAGTGAATATTTTTAGATACTCTAGCAGTTAAGTCATCCTCCAGTTTCTGTACCTGCACTTTATGGAAGAAGATGATATTCCTCACATTAAAATTCATTAGATCTCTCTAATATTCTGGAGTCCTAAGGTGCTCTGATCATCTCTTATTGATGCTAACTCAAAAAAATTACAAGTTCCTGCAAGGGATAATTTTCTTTTAAACACTTTATTATTCTTGAAAAACATTTGAGAACCTATCCTAAAGCAGTTTCACTCAAGCTACAGAACTATCTAAGAATTAATTACCCATCACAAAGTTCACCCAGCAGCATGCTGCTGTAAGTGAAGTTACCGCAAAGGCTTACAACAGGACAGAATGCCAGCATCGCCATCTCTTTCACAGAGGTGCCTAACACAGGCTGTACAGTATGTTCAGCACACTGGAATAGCATGCCCGGTCGGAAACAAAACATCTATCTTGGAATGCTGTTTGGCGATGAAGGAGATTCCTCGTGTTGTATTCAAGGATGAGTCCTTCTCCTTTGTCCAGTGTAATGGCATGCGTATCAACTTCACGGCCTTTGTAGGCAGAATTGGTACTTAACCTTATCCTTACTCTTGTGGGAATATCTGAAATCATTTCCTTTAGATTTAGCAGTGATAATTCTCCAAAATTCAGAACCATGAGGAAGACTCTGTCTATGCCGTCCAGCTCTCTTGTGTACACAACAGAGTGGTTGTCATTCCTCAAGTAGCAAAACCAGCCCCTGCTGAGGAGCAGCTCATTGGCATGAAGCAGACTTAATTCTTGATATAACTTCAGTGCTGATCTGGGCTGAGTCTTTTGGACCTATTTTTTTAAAAAAGAATATTCACATAAATGTTTGATTCTAAGAGTATCAAATAAGGAATTATTTCCCCAGAAAACTTGCTTCTATTTTAACCCTTAAAACAACTACCAACTTTTAAGTATTAATAAGTAGGTAAGAATAGTTTATTTAACTACCGATAGAAACTACAAATTCAGGGTTTCACCTTGTCTGGGAGTGACTGCTGCGTGCACAGTTCTCTGGCTACATCTTGGCCAGAGCTGATGTAGAGGCCAAATTTGACTCCACTAAATGTCCGTGTCTAAGTTAATGGATATTTAACCTGCCTAAAGAAAGTCCCTTTATGCTATATTTAACTGGCAGAAAAGCAGCCATCATGGCCATGGACTCCGAGCACCTCTGGTGAACTGGGGCTTCTCTGTTCTCTTCTGTAGAATAATGTGTAGGTTGGTGTAACATTAACAGATGCTAATTATGAACAGAAAATTGCAGAAACGGATGCAAAGCAAAATGCTGCCTAAAGTGAAAGTTAAAATATGCCCATTAAAGAAGATTGGGGTTAATTTTAACAGCTGTATAAAATATACATAATTTAATGTACTTTTCTTGTTTTCCTTCAACACTTTAAGCATCTTGTTATATTAAATGTCATTTTAATGGCAGAATAATATTCTAATGAATAGTTATACGATACTTAATCATTCCCTTTCATTTTGACATTCAAGTTTCTAATATGCTTCCCCCATATTTGGATTATTTATTTAAGATATAAATATCAGAAAGACAATTATTATGTCAAGGAGTATGGATACTTGATACATAATGCCAAATTTGTCTTCATAAAAGCTGTTGCCAAATCAGTGATAGCATTCATTTCATTGTAGTCTTGCCAGCCATGTTGACCTCAGTGGTACTGGTGGTTGTTTGGGGCAGGTGCGTAATGTGTGGTGTTTAGTGAATATCTAATGAACGTCTGAAAAAAATGTTTATTCTGTGTTTATCAGGTACAAAGGTGTTTATGGTACATGTATATGGTATATGTATATGACTTGTCAAATTACTACTAACATTTTCTATAGCCTTAGATAATGCATGAAAAAGCATAGTTCAGTGCCACTCACATAAGAAGTGCCCAGTAAGTGTTAACTATTATTTTTGTCTACTTCATTTACCACTTTCTAGAAGTATGTTGAAGTGTCTCTCTGTAATTGTGGATTTATCAGTCTTTAATTGCATTTCTCATAGTACTTGTTTTATACATTTTGAAGGTATTGTTAGATGCATAGATTCATGATTTATAGGGGAATGTTCTTTCATCAGTTTTTGAAAATTGCCTTTGTCTCATGCTTTTCATATTGAATTCTATTTTGTCTGCTATTAAATATTTCCACACCTGCTTTTTGTAACTATATTTTTTTAAATAGAAAATTGCATGCATACAATGTAAAATTCAATTATAAGAATAATATATAAATGGTTTTCTTCAACACTATCCCCTAGCTTCCCATTTTCTCTCCCAGAGATAGACGCTATAATTGTTTATATTCTTTCATTTTATGTTTCATATGAAATACATTCTGTGCCTATGCAGACATAGGTAGACATACTTTTCCCTTGTTTACACAAATAGTGGCATGTTACCATTCTGTACCCTTTTTTTAAATTATTTAGTACATGTTAGAGGTGGTCTCTTATCAATGCACAGAGAACTCCCTCATTCTTTTTCACAGCTGCGTACTTGTCTCTTGTACAGATTAACCATAATTGATTCAACTGGCTTTCTATTGACAAAATATATAAATCATTTCCAGAGTCTTCTGCTATTAAGAACAGTGCTCCACAATCCCACTACTGGGCATATACCCTGAGAAAACCATAATTCAAAAAGAGTCATGTACCACAATGTTCATTGCAGCTCTATTTACAATAGCCAGGACATGGAAGCAACCTAAGTGCCCAATGACAGACGAATGGATAAAGAACATATGGCACATATAGACAATGGAATATTACTCAGCCATAAAAAGAAACGAAATTGAACTATTTGTAGTGAGGTGGATGGACCTAGAGACTGTCATACACAGTGAAGTAAGTCAGAAAGAAAAATAAATACCATATGCTAACACATATATATGGAATCTAAAAAAATAAAAAATGGTTCTGAAGAACCTAGGGGCAGGACAGGAATAAAGACGCAGACGTAGAGAATGGACTTGAGGACATGGGGAGGGGGAAGGGTAAGCTGTGAAGAAGTGAGAGATTGGCATGGACTTATATATACTACCAAACGTAAGGTAGATAGGTAGTGGGAAGCAGCCGCATAGCACAGGGAGATCAGCTTGTTGCTTTGTGACCACCTAGAGGGGTGGGATAGGGAGGGTGGGAGGGAGGGAGACGCAAGAGGGAAGAGATATGGGAACATATGTATATGTATAACTGATTCACTCTGTTATAAAGCAGAAACTAACACACCACTGTAAAGCAATTATACTCCAATAAAGATGTTAAAAAAAAAACCAATTGGATAGGTTAAAAATGTTATATAAACTTATATTTCTTTTAAAAAAACAGTGCTGCAGTAGAGATCCTTGAATTTTCCACATGTGCAAGTATTCCTAGATACAGATATCTAGGAATGAAATTACTAAATTAAAGGGTATGGTGCATTTTTTTGTTTTGAAAGCTACAGCCAGGTGGCAAGGTTTGTTTTTGTTAGCATTTGCCTGTAATATCTTTATTTTAATTCTTTCTCTGTCCTTTTGTTTTAGCTATATCTCTTATGTCAGATTTTCTTTGTTTTTTAATCTAAGAGTTTATATCTTTTAATAGGTGAATTTAACCCATTCATATCTGTGATTACCATATGTTTAGACATAATCCTGTAGCCTTATTTTTTATTTTAGTTGTACTAATGTTTTATTTTCTTCCTTTTTAGCTTTTTATTGGATCAATTGGTTTTCTTTATGTAATTTTTTTCCTTCCAGTATCATTCGAAAATTACACATTTGTGTCTTTTCTTCTGATGGTTACCCTTAAAACTGTAATAACCATTTAAAACATATTTTTTTCAACATACAGAGCAGTGCTGTCCAGTAGAACTTCCTGCAGTGCCACAAGTTCTGTTTCTGTGCTGTACAATATGGTAGCCACTAGCTACTGAGCACTTGAAATGTTGCTAGTGTGAAACAGGAACTGAACTTTTAATTCTGTTTTAGTAGTCACAGTGGTTAGTGGCTACTGGACAGCTCAAATCCTCCCTGCCACCACTTCCCATATAGAAAGAAATCACTAAGATTTTTACTCCAGAATACCTTATTTTACACTATGTATCAAAAAATTATTCATCCTTAAGTTTTGTTGGTTCCTTTCCTCACTATGTTTTATACATCATGTCCACCTTTTAGATTCCTTTTTGATTTTGTTGGAGTCCCCAATTTCTCTTTCAGAAACTGGCTATACATGGTAAAATTTGGGTCCTTGCTTTTCCATCTCTGTTTTGCTCCTGAATGCTAGTTTGAATGGATATAGGATTCTTCGTTTAGAATCAAGTTTCCATTACAACTTTGAAGGTAAAGTTCTAATGTGTTTTAGTATCGAGTTGAGAAGTCTGATGACAGTCCAATTTTCAGTCCTTTTCTCAGGCAATCTATTTCTGAGTTTGGTTTCTTTCTGTATATTTTTAGGTTTTCTCTTTATTAGTCTCTGTTCTTTTCTAGAACTCATTTTTTGTTATATGTTGGAATTTCTAGATTTATTCTCCACATATCAAAAATTTTCTCTTTATACTGTTAACTTCTTTGCCTTTTTGTTTTCCATTTCCCTTGGAATATCAATGTCTTTTGTTACATGCAATGCAAATGAAAAGCCCTTTATTATTGCTATCAATTTACTATGGTGTTTCGTATTTTGAATGTGTATTAAAATATAATCATGTTGTGTTTTAAAAAGAAAAAACTTCTTTGTCTTTTTACAGTACACTTTGGGATAAACCCTTGAGTCAGTTTTCCAGCACACTAATTAGAACTTCTATTTTATTGTTTATTTTGACAATATTTTTATATTTCTAAGATACCTAATCACTTCTTTAAAAGAGTGTCAAGGGCTACATAAAACAATAGTCTCTCAGGGAGGGAGCAGTTTTACTAAGAATGAAGTCTTATGTTACATTTTCTTTGCTTTCTACAATGTTTTGTTAGGAATGGTGTTTCTCTTTCATGGCCTTAATTTTTCTCAAATGTAGTGTGATTTTTGGTGATTCATTTACTTTTGTATTTGATACTCCTTGTTTGCCTGTCTTCAGTTGCCTGCCTCTACTAACTGTGAGAAGCCAACTTGGAGGTAGGTCTGGTTTGTCTTTGGGGTGTAGGGGTTCTTTTCCTGTTTAATGGTGACCAGCTACCTAGGGTCCTACCCTCCTCTTAAGGCCTCTGTGAACTGAGGAGTAAAAACTCTTACTTTGGAGATCATTCCTCAGTGAATCATCCCAGGGAATTAGGTTTTCTTCTCCGTTTCTTTCTTCGCCTGTGCTTGTAGAAGTTTAACACTATTTCAAGCTTTGCTCTACTCATTCAACACGAGTATGATCACCAAACAGGCCCTGAGTTTTTTCCTCAGGCAAATTCTGGGGCAGCCAATTGCAGCGGTGGATGAACTCCTGCAGTGCTCTCACCTGTACCTGTCAGTGCTGTTTTCTCCTGTGTATTTTAGATTATGGTTTCTATGCTCTTGTAATCTTAATTTTACTTTCTATCTTCTAGAAAGTACCTAAATTCTCACCTGTACCTGTCAGTGCTGTTTTCTCCTGTGTATTTTAGATTATGGTTTCTATGCTCTTGTTTCTTTGTAATCTTAATTTTACTTTCTATCTTGTAGAAAGTACCTAAATTCTCACGTTGTTCTAGAGCTATTATGGAGGTGTTTTATTAAAATGGCATTGCCTGGGACTTTCGGTTATTTGATTATGGTTTAGCATCCCTCCAAGCATTACTCATGATCATTTTAATGACTTGACTAATCTGACCATCATTTTAATTTGCATTTACATTTTTCCATCTTTGTTGCTGTACTTTTTTATGTAGGATTTCTTACATATTGGATTCAAATTGGCCTATGGGAATATTTTGGACATTTGGACGTAATGAAAATCAGTAAGTGCACTTAATCCAAAACACAAATGTTAATATACAATTTTTGTGTTTCAAGGACCTATGACCATATAAAACAAAGTTATCCCTGGGGTGCTTGGATCAGGGAGATGTGGGAACCAGGAGGGTTTGCCTGAAGTTCCGTATCAGAATAATCTGGGGATTGTTTTCAAAATACTTAGTAGATGCTATAAAACTTGTATCCTCATGTGATGCCAGTAATTTCTCTCCCCCTTAAGTAGTTCAGATTGTGTTTTCCAGTGAAAACACCTGAAGCCATTTCACATTTTTCTGGTCTAAGGAAATGTGTTTAGCACTTTGCTGGAATTAATGCATTCCTGTTTAAGAAATATGTTTGCTGAACTTGGCTAAGTTGATCACCATGAGAACAGAAAATAGTATAGGCAAAAGCTGAAGGGTATGCTTTTCCAGAACAGCTACCTTTAGGGATTATTCATGCTTCAGCTTCTGTAGGTAAACAGCCTTGCTCTCAAGAATCTTACCCTCGATTGACTGATTGATTGATCTCCTACTTTCTTTCCTTTGGAGGGGTGGAATGGAGAAAGGATAGCAGGCTTGCTGGAAGCCCTCCATAAAATGTTCTTAATATTTCATAGCTCAAAGTCATTCCAATGAAGAGTTGTGTATTCTGTATGATACTTCAGATGGCACACTTCTGCACCAGTTTGTATTTCCACAAAAACATGATTTACAAACTCCTTAAAAATGAAAACTGCAAAAGAAGTCTATGTGATTGATTTAAAGAGCATCAGTTAAGGTTTTAGACAACTCAAGGTGAGTGTATGTTGTCAGCAACATGAACTAATTTCCTGTTCTGGAGTTAGCATGAAATTTTCATTGATACTTACATCAACATTCACAGTGTGGTAATCTGAACTGGTGGGTAACCAGGTGTGATTGCCTTCAGAAAAACCAGCATTTGAGCTATTGTCCCACTGCATTGGTGACTTTGAGAGAAGAGTATCCTATGTCAAAAGACCATAAAGAAAAAAAACAGTGGTCTGGTTATTAAAAGAAATGTAATTTGGCCATGATTTACTTCAGAAGTATTTAATTCCCTATATTTCTCAGCTAGTACTCAAATTCATTAGCATTCATAACGAAAAGGCCTTAATATTCAGTACATAAACCAGTTTTACACTTTCAACTGGAAAATAGTTAATGACATCTTGAGTGTAAATAAACTACTAACAACATTGATACATGCTTGGAATCTTTGCTGCTTTTCCCTAAAAATGAGTGATGTAGGATTTCAAAAGGTGCCATTTACAAACCCATTATAATGTGATACAGTGATCGGTGAGTTCAGGCATGCAGCCATGTACAGGTGAGCCTAGACTGTATCCTTTTTAGCCTGGTTATCGCATGAGTGCACACACAAATTTAGGAGCTTAAATAGAAAAGGTTTCATTGTGACTAAATATTAGGGAAATTGGATCTCACCATTGAAAGCTAACCATACAAATTATAGCTTCAAGGTCTTTCATCTGCCCAGCAACACAATTGTGAGATCCATAGCCTCAAACAAAAAACAAAATTTAAACTTCTCAGGCCTAAGGCTGTCCATTACATTTGTTAGCACAAGGATTCTTCCTTTTATGTTATGGCCAAGCGAGATCTAGCAATACAGACAAGCACTATAATAAATGTTCTTAACTCCATGTTTCGGGTAGAGGGCATTCGAAACTCAAAACATGGCTTCTTAAATTTTAGTGCACCTGAGAATCAGCTGGAAAACATCTTTGAAATGCAGATCCTGGGCTCTACACAAGAAATTCAGTTGTGTGGCTCAGCAAGCAGCATTTTTAACAAGCTCTCCAATCAAGAAAGCTGAAGAATTCTCACTGCCTAACAAACAGTGAGAAACAAAAGCTAAGGAATCACGATTTTCAGCAGCAGAATAGAAATAGTAAATTTTCTGATTTGGCAAAAAATGAAGATTTGGTGTGGTGCATGGTTAAGTTATACTAACTTACAACATCATAGGTTTCATTGAGATTTGTGGCTAAAATATTTCTCATTCCTATTTCTTCCCCGTAGTAAGTTATGGGAGTTCCAGGCAGTGTGAACACAAGCATGTTCATGATGTTGACATATTGTTTCCCCAGACGAGAAGTCAGCCGGTCATTGTCTGGTCCGCCAGTCTGAAAGGCAGATATTTTTATTTTAAGAGCACAGCTCTATACAGAGTTTGCGGAAAGATTTACCCTGTTTCACAAAAAGTCCACCAGGCAGAAAAACATGGTTAACCATGGGTACCTTCATATCAGCAAGCCTGCATTTGAGTCCTAACCCAGTTCCTTGCTGTACAATTGACCGTCTGACTGACTTGGCCATTATGATCAGCAAAATGGTGATAACAGCTTACTTCACATTCATATTGCAAATAAGATGAAATGTATGAGGGTACATCCTAATATTTTTGCACATTTGGATAAGAGAATATTGACAGGAAAGGAATAGGTGGAGGGGACCGGCGTGAGAGAAAGACTTCTGATCTGTCCCTTTGTGTATGTGTGATTTTTGAACTATTCAAAAAAATTTTAAGTTAAAAGGTAAATCAACTTTTACAAAAGTATTTACAGTCTAAGAAGAAATGTTGTACAGGACTTTGTATTTTTAAATATATTTCTTTGTTAAATGTTCTGATTACATATTTTAACATCTAGTCCTTATTTAAGAGTTTATTTAAATCACCTAACCTTTCCATTTTACAAATGATGGAACAAGCTCTGAGAGACTGCATCATTTATTCAGGTCAAGGTCATGAAGCAGAACCAGCCTTTGAACTTGAGTCTGAGAATATGAACTTGGTTGTTAGAATTCAGGAAAAAGGGAGCTTGCTTTTTTTATTCTTTAGATTTACTAAAACTGTCTTTACAATTATCTTTTTATAGACCATTGTATTTTTCTATTTTTATGGCCAGAAAATTAGGTCAGACTTTTCCACCGTTTATTCTTTTCATTATCTCAAAAGCATCTGACAAGAAACCCTGTGATTTCTCAAGTCTTCTGAACCTAGATCACTTTTCTTTCTCAGAACTGAAATCAAGATTAGCATTGGACAGAGATCAGGGCCTCTCACAGGCTGAAATCCAGTTGCCTATGATATGAGACTTTGAGTATATGAAAAAACGTGCTACCAACTACATTATAAAATTTGTATAGAGAGGGGGTACTTCTGGAATGGTAGAGTAAGGACCTCCAAAAATCTCTAGCATGAAAGCAAGGAGAATGCTGGCAAAAACTGTAAAAATCCACTTTTTCAGAACTTGGAAATGAAAGGCTTACAACAATACAAGGAGTGTTCAAGAAAAACAGCTGGATCTCAGAAGAGCAAGCTTTGTATCATTTTAACTGGCCATAATCTCATGCCCCTCCACTCAGATTCAAGATAGCCTTGAAAACCCAACAGAAAATGTAAAACCCAGCAGCCTAGTAGCCACTGGAGGACCAAAATAGGTTTTGAGTTCATCAAAAGCTCCATCTCTAGAGAACTGGCACTGTTCGACCTTCCTAGCGGCTCACTTTTGGTTGGGTTTTTTCTTTATCTGGTCTGACTCAAAGCTAACTGTGCAGATTGTCTTATCCCCAAGGCACTTGCCAAAAACAATCAGCAGCAACTGATTATCAATACCTGCCTGAGGCGGCATTACCAACCTGGGCTAAACAGAGACTGACCCAAAAACTTGCAAGTTAGAATAAGATGACCGTAAGCCTCTGACATCTTCCTGGAATCTAAAAGCCTACACACATGCACAGGGCTGCACAGGTAGCCAGGGGAGCCCCAAGAATCTAATCTCTCCCCTCTGGCTAACCCTGAAACTCAAGCAGAAAGGAAAGACTAAGGCGGAGCTGTAAGCTGCCTGCCAAAGTGTTGAAAGCATGCCCACCCCGCACACAGCCCCTCAGCAAAGGCTGGGAGACTTACAGGTTCAAGGCATCTAAGGAATCTTAACAGTCACTAGCTGACCAAGCAGAGACGTCAATGGTCACACGCAACAGGTAACACAGACGTTACAGAATTAATCCAAGAAAGTCACTGAAGAAACAAAACACTGGAGAGGGGGGAATGTGATCTCCAAAATTTCTATACTTACTATTTAAAATATCCAGTGTTCAACAACAGCAAAGAAGAATACAAGACATGCAGAGAACCAGGAAAGTATGGCCCATACAGAGGGGGAGAAAAGCATCAACAGAAAACTTGGCTGAGGAAACCCAAACATTGGACTTAGTGGACAATGACTTTAAATCAGCTCTTATACGCGTGTTCAAAAACCTAAACAACATCTACAGGATTCTTTAAAAGTATGCGAACAATGCCTTATCAAATAGATACTGTCAATAAAGAGAAATTATGAAAAAAATTACAGTTGAAAAATACAATAAAGGAAGTGAAAATTTCCCTAGACGGGCTGGACAGATTTGAACTGGCCAAGGACTCAGCAAATGAGACAGACCAGTTGAAATTATCTAGTCTCAGAACCAGAAGGAAAAGAATGAAGAATGACAAGAACCTGGTCACGAGCTGGGATGCATCTGGCTCACTAAATCACAAAATGAAGGAAAGGTGAAGGTCACTTAGAGACAAATGTGCCCCTTGTTTCAGAGGACTATTCAGCAAGCACACCAGCACCGTATGCTGAGCTGCGCATAAGGACTTACCATCCAATTAGGCCATTTTCCTTCTGGCATGTTTTCCATCCAGGATGTGATAACCTCAAACACACTGTTCCCAGAAGGCATGTCTAGTTTACTGAGGTAACTGTTGAAGGGAAAATCTGCTTCTTGGATAAAAGGCAGACCGTAGTACATCATGGTCTTGGCAATGTTCTCTCCATGGGCTTCAGTCCCCATGAACCTGTAAGAGTTGGCAGTGCAGTGACATCAGGGCCTGTCAGGAGACTGGGAAAGCGCTTTGCAGCTGCTGTGTCTCATGGACAGGATGTTGGGAGGTGAATGCATACTGATAACAGTATTGGCTAGGGCTCACTGGGAAGCAGAATCAAGCCAGATGACTAAGAAGTGGCACACTGGGTCACCTGGCAATTTCTCATATTAAACCCAAAGACTAGCTTAATACTAAGCCATGTCTAAAAGAAACACGTTTGGATCTCAGTCAATACTGTTCTTTTCTTTCTAACTCTGAATGAAACTCAGTAACTTGCAGGAAGACTTTATTTAGCAATTCTCATCACTCCACTTAGAATGTACAGTATATGTCTGCATATAAGGTAAGAGGGGTTCCCCCAAATTCCCCTTGTATTGGAATCCCTATAAAGTCTCACTTTATTATTGGGGTGCACTCTCAGTTGTTGAAAACCAAACACTCCAGGGAAGACATATGAGCCTGAAATGACCCACATCAATGCTGGTTTTAGCTGTTTGAGACATTACATTAATGGATAAGTTACATAGTATCTGGAGCTCGCGTGTTTCAGTTCCAGTCCCATCTCTGTGGCCACTACCTATGTGACCATTACCTGCATGCTCAGAGTCTCAGTCTCCTCATCTGTAAAGTGGGAATAGTGATCAGAGGACCTACTTTAAGGAGAAGAAATTTCTTGAACTCCTTTTCCACTGATTCTATTGGGTAATCTATATAAACACAATAAGAGTTAAATTCATTGAGTGTTTATTATGTGCCAGGCATTGTTTTAAGTGCTTCACAGACATTACCTCATGTAATCTCACAACAACCTTATGGGGGTGTCATCATCACTTTTTAATTGTTGAGAAAACTGAGACATGTTAACTAACCTAACAGCTAACAGTTTAGTTGGACCCATTTGCATGCTAACAGGTCAAATAACGATAAAAAATAGTAATGGTTAATGACTAACCTTTGGATAATATATTATCTTTTAATTAATCTTCACAAAATTCCTGTGAATAAGTACTGCGGGATTTGCTTCATTTTACAAAAGAGGAAACAAAATCAGCAAAGTTAAGGAACATGAGAGACTATACCAGGCCCTAGCATAACTGAGTTATGATACATTGTAATTATGCGGTTTATTAAATTATAACTGAATCTCTTAAGAATGCTTGGTTGTGAGGGATAAAGTGCAGATCACACACTGCGCCCGTGGTTACCTGTATCTCCCAGGCTCCCTGCTGTACTGGTCCATTGTCTGCCGGAAGCTGCGGACAATGTCGTGCATTCCCACCTGTGTGGTGGTGAAGTCATGGTACAGCTCCGAGTAGTGAGTGACTGTGTCCTTTGAAAACAGGACAGCATGGTTACCATCATGTCAAATGCCCATAGCTGGCCTCATGTGAATACGGACTGTCTCTTCAAAGGGCTCAAGCCAAGACACACATGCTCAAAGATGGTCCTAGGACTTACGCTGCTCAAGGGAATTTGTGGATGGAAAAGAACATTAGAAACTACTAGTGTTTCATTTTGTGTATAAATTATTAACTATAGTAAACAAGTTAAATTTTACCAAACACCTAAACACTGATTACAAATGTATTTAATAAAATCCTCCTAAACATTTTATTGTCCCAAATACACCAGACATTTTTAAAGGCAGACAAAACAAATTATCTTAATTATAGAGTGTATTATTACATTATCTGCTTACAAAACTATTAATATCATGCATTTAAATTTGTTTCTTTACCATTTCTGTCCTTTATTCTTACCGTTATACTTTTCCAGGGTTTTAGTAATTTTTTGTGATACTCATTCTCTGCCTTCCTAGGGTTACAGTAATCTTCTGGAATCAAAGTAAAAGATTATGTCTAATACAGGCTCAGTTTGTAAGTCCTGGGTTAGGACGTGGACAGGCTAGAGAGTCCATGAGTTGCTATCCATTCAGTGGACCCCTTTTTTATAAGTGATTTTCCCTTGCTAGATCAAGGGAAGTTTTTTGAAATCTTAGATGTCTTCCAGAAATTACGTTATTTAAGTTTTTCTTGGGTAGCACACAAAACCTATTGTTCTGATCATTTGTCTTGACTGGAAACATATTGACCCCTTTTTTATAAGTGATTTTCCCTTGCTAGATCAAGGGAAGTTTTTTGAAATCTTAGATGTCTTCCAGAAATTACATGTTATTTAAGTTTTTCTTGGGTAGCACACAAAACCCATTGTTCTGATCATTTGTCTTGACTGGAAACATACGCCTGTCTTAGGACATCTTATTATAATTAGCAAGGTTATTTTGAGATTTCTTCTCCTCCAAGGATAAGTGCTTCTCTTTGGGACAACTGACTAATACACGACCTTTTTTCCCCTTCATTTTTCCGTTCTACTGGAAATCATGTGCAAAAAAAAAAGCTTAATCATAAACTTTGGTTCATGACATGGTCTCATAATTAGCCCATGCATGGCCAGCTTCCCTTTGTTACTCAGGACTATCAAGCTGGTGACCATATGAATTTAATTTTACTTTCTAAAAAGGGCATCATGCTATATATAATAATTTTAGATTTTTTTGCTACACGTTATATCACTAAGATTGACCCATATTGCTGTGTCACTATAATTCATTTATTTTGACATTTCATTGTGTAAATGTACAAATCCGTTATTTTGGAATGCTTTTTAGGACTACTGTCTACTTGGCCATTGAAAACAGAGACTGTAGAATGGTGGTCAACTAGAGGAGTGAGGGGGGCATGGGATTATTACTCTCTCACGTGTGACATGGGAGGAAGGTTGAGAACCACTGGTGTGGAAGCACAAAGAGCCCAAATTCTGCAGCAGGCTTGGGTGGAATTCTGTTTATCACCTCTGTCACCCTGATAAATTAATTTCTCTAAGATTTGCTAAATGGGGATCATGAAACCTCACAAGATGTTGAGAGAGTTAAATGGATACAACAAATAGCATACAACTGACACTCAGCAAGTGTTAGTTCCCTTCCCTTCTACCTGTGTGTCCTTTAATGACTACAAAAGCACTTGGGGAATTTAGGCCGCCTCCCCTGAGCTTGAGTGATTGACAAAATCACAGTAAGTTATGGCCTTCGGTGGCGTCCCCACTGTCCATGCCCTCCAGAAACCTCGTCTTCGAGGGACTCCTATAGGGATCACTCAGGAGGAAGCAGTGGAAGGAAATATCTGGTCACATGCATTCGAAACTCCTCTGTATTTTCTAAAGAAAATGATTCAAAACACTTCCCTCTGGTAAATGGTGTCTCAGGCTAAAAAAGACAACACTCTGATGACATTTTCAGAAAAAATATATACATATATAACATTTTTAAATATATAAATATGTTTATTTTAAAATATATTTTTAAAACATATATACGTATATGTTTAAAACTTTACCGGGATTTGGTTCTTATTCACTTGGGCCTCGTCTCTCAGATGCTTTGCTTCTAGAAGAAACTGAACAGCATCGAAGCTAAAGCCATCGACACCCTTTGAGAGCCAAAACTGTATAATTTCCTAAACATGAAGAAGCGAAACACTTGGTTACGTTAACCACACGTTGTTGTCATAAGGTTTAATAAAGGCCTTGTCTGTTAATGACTTCCATCATAAAACAGTCACCTCCACATATAAAACAAGCACAGCACTCGTATTCTTACCGATTTAGCACCACAGTGTCTGAGCATAATGAACTTTGAATAACTGCATTTATGGGCTCCTATTCTTCTCTCATAGTTGAGTTCAGAATGTTACATTTGTAATTGATGCTATGAGCATGTTCCCAAAGTTTAAAGAATCCACTCAAAATGAAAGATGGGACTCAGGAGAAACGGAATGTAGTTCATCTGCCCCATGCCCAGTTCCTTCAAGGTCACTCCGAACAGAGAAAATCACCAATTAAGCGCCCAATCATGAAGGGCTCTTCCACCAGACTGGGAGATTGTGGAGGGAAAGAACTGCACCTTTTATTTCTGCTTCCCTTGCCACTGACCCAGCAACTGTTAGTGAACCAGTCGTGGAATGAAAGAATGAGGTATCAGGCTGAATGAGTCAAACATGGTGTGATACTGTTGGGACACCAAAGGAGTACAGCATGTTCCCTGGCTTCGAGGCATCTACAGAGTAGCTGGGGACACATGAGACATGAGAGGGTTACCTAACACAAGGCAGGACACGGTTCAAAATCATGGGAGGAGATTACTCTGCATGACTGTTGGACCTCCGAGAAGATCAAATTTAATATGGGTGGGCACAGCCAAGCAAGGAAAAGCTAGAGCTTGAACTTGGCTGGTGGGATATGATCAGGAAGTGACTCTAGAAGAACATTCTGGACTGTTTGGGGTACAGCATGAGTCAAGCATGGAGGCAGAGGATGACTTGGCCTGTATTGGGGCGGTTAGGAAGACCAGGTGACCTTGAAAAGCAGAGGGCCTAGTCTCAGCTCCCCTCGCATGCCAACCCCTCCCAGCTGGGCCTACTCCTGTACCCACCAAAAGCCACCCTCCTGCAAAGGGACAGTGGCTCTCCCTGCTCTCCTTTCAGCTCAATCCTTGCTGAAAGGAAGGTTTTATAGGAATGTGTATATCACATTAGAGCAGAACCACCTGTAATTGAAAGTAGTGGAGTGAAGAAGCCAATTCTCACCTAGTGAGGGGAACAGAGCTATAGATCCCAAATAAGGACTGTTCCCAGAATCACTTGCTTGATTCAAAGTATGTTTCTTGTATCTACATGTGCATATGGAGCCTGGAGTGCTGCCGTTCAAGGCTCCCAAAAGTTTCTCTTTTTTAAAAAATATTTATTTGGTTGCACTGTGTCTTAGTTGCCACAGGTGGGCTCCTTAGTTGTGGCACGTGAACTCTTAGTTGTGGCATGCATGTAGGATCTAGTTCCCTGACCAGGGATCGAACCCAGCCCCCTGCATTGGGAGCACAGAGTCTTATCCAGTGCACCCCCAGGGAAGTCCCAAGGCTCCCAAAGGTTTCTACAGGCTGAACGCAAGGCTGATGTCAGCCTCTTCAAGGTGAGATTTTGAATGGCAAAGCTTGAACAAGTTTTTCAAATGTAAGAGCAGGCTCTGCTGCTGACAGTCCTCATCTTGACCACAGCTGACCCAAATACCCTTAAGCTGGCCTTACCCAGTGGAATTTTTCTTTGGGGCACAAACCCACAAATTTATTCTTATCTAGCATCCTTCTTCACAAATTCATTCATTCATTCAATAAGTATTTGGGTTCCAACTAGGGACCAGGCACTTAGCTAATAAGCCTTGGTACTAGAACCATGAGCAAAATACAACACAACATAAACACAGTCCTAGGTCTCACGGGTTTTTTTAGAATCCTTAGCTGGACAAATATTAATGCACAAATATTTAAATCACAGACACGATGAAACTTTGAAGGAAAGGAGCTTTGGTTACACAAAGCTTACACAAGGGGGTGAAAGAGCAGGATTTGCCAGGGAGGTCAGCGCAGCAGGATGGCGGGAAGGGAAGGCAGTTGGTTAGAGATTCAGCTGGAGAAGTCACCAGATATGAAGGCGCCTCATTTGTAGAACAGGATCTGCAGAATTGCCTCATTTGTAGTGGGCTCTAAGGGCCTACTTAGCGTGAAGCTAACGAAGCCGAAGCTTCAGGACCCTTCACTGTATGGGCTCCTACCCACATTCGCTTTTCATTCTAAATGAGCACTCATTCTTCTGTACCTAATTTTATACCCTTTTCTTCTTTTTCATTTCAAAAAGTCCCCCAATTCTTACAAGCTTCAGATCCCACGCAAACCGGGTCCACCCCCAGGTGGCGCTGTTCTCTACAAGCGGGAACACTGGAAGGGGCTCTAGGTGGGGGTGGGGCACAAATAACTGTAACCCATCCAATCAGCCTCTGAATAAATGTGGGGAAACATTAAACACCATGCTGCTGTAAACATTAAGCTTTTGATCACTGATTTCCTAAAATAAAGCTACTCATTTTCTTCATGGGGTCCTCATTCACTCTGGGGATCTCAGCATTGCTAACTATTAACCCAACATTAAAGAATGAGGAACGTGTACGCCAGCGTAGGCACACGGCCCCGGCAGGGATGTTCACTGTAGTCCAGAAAGAGATGTTATCATTGTGTGATGAAACAAAACAGCAAAAGTTGGATGCTCGTTTTTGAGAGTCATTTTAAACGCTGAGGTTTTCACCCAGATAATCCAAAATTTGCTCTTGAAAAAGATTTGCTTCGTGCTATTTATTCTCAACCAGGTGAAAAAAGACAGCTCCAGATTTTAATGGTTAACCCTCTCTTTATGCCAATTAAGCTCCCCCAGGGGCCAGATGTGGAAATGGGCAAGGAGCCTGGTTCCGCCAGGTCTGGGTGACCCACGTAGGGACAACAGGACTCTGGGGAACACTGTGTTCCCGATTTCTGACTAACTCCCATGACATCACACAGTCCTGTTCCACCAGGCACATTTTCATTCTTTTCTCCTTAAACAACTTGCTGCTCTGAGTGAAAAAGGAATCAGTTCAGCATTACACCAAGTCCCCGACATATGAACCTTCAGGTTGCGAACTTTCAAAGATGCGAACGTGCGTCCGCATGTACAATCACGTAAGTTAGTTCATGCGTCTGGCATACATTGTCACGTGCATGCCTCCTCTACATGTGGCTGTGCTTTTGTGTACTTTACTGTACAGTACTGTATAGAGAGTACAGTAGTACTGGAGATACGGGAAGAGGATGAGAGCTGCTACCCAGACATCACTGGATCGTTTTTTCAAGAGGGTAGATAGAACTGAATCCAGCAAGGAACCAGAACCTGTGCCATCAACATCAGGCGTGAGTGAAATTGCAGCTTCAGCTCTACCATCTGCCACCCCCTCTCCCTCCTCCAGTCAGTACCTCTTCTTGCCTGTTCACTCCACGCCAGCCTCTGGATGCCAGCTGTGGTACTGGACTGCTGTACTTTTCAAGGTACTGTACTGTAAGATTTAAAATGTTTTATTTGGTTTTTGTGTTTGTTTTTTATGTATTATTTGTGTGAAAAGTATTATAAATCTATTCCAGTACAGTATTATATAGCTGACTGTATTAGTTAGGTACCTAAGCTAATTTTGTTGGACTTAACAAACAAATTGGACTTACGAACACGCTCTCGGAAGGGAACTCGTTCGTATGTAGGGGACTTACTGTATTGATATCCAAATTCTCAAAACCTCGAGGCAAATCTTTCCTTTTGAGATGACTGAAGTTACTGGGCCCATTTACCTAAAAAGCCAGGTTTGGAACAGAGAAAAGCTCTGCTCTTACATGTGATGATATATAAGACATCCTCTTGATAATGACATAAATCCCAGGTCATCCATCTCAAGAAGGAATGAGAAAGCACAGGCTATTTCAGAAGGACAGAGAGAAAACCATATCCTCTGCTTATAAGCAAGGAAAGTAAACCAACCCTACTGCTCTCCAGAAACCTGGGTAAAATTCTTTGTTAACTCTTCCAGAAGCAGGATACATAGATCATGGGCTCCAGAATCTGACCCATCTGGGTACCATCCCATCTCCCCCACTGTCCAGCTGCATGAGTTAGCTTATCTGCATAACCTCCAAAAACCTTGGTTTCCTCATCAATAAAATAATACCCGCCTTGCAGGAATTCTGTGAGGATTAGGGGTACTGCTGCCAGAGTCAACTGACGCTTTGGTCTTTATATTACCTCATCTCTCTGCCATGTCTGACGACACAGACTAACCTTGTTGTCTAGAAATCCTCATACGCCTTGGCTCTAGGATACCCTGCTTCTGGTTTGCTAGTCCTCTGTCTGCTCAACACGCCTTTAAATATTAATACTCCTTGGGGCTCCATCTTATACCCTCTGTTCATTTCACTTCACAACAGTATTGACTCATTTATCTATCATTTATTGATTACTTAACAAGTATTAATGCTTATACAAAAGCAACACACTGTCTTAAGTGCTTTACAAAGGTTAAACCATTTAATCCCCAAACAACCCCACAAAGTATGTACCATTATTATTCCTATTTTACCATCGGGGGAATTGAGGCACAAGGAGATGATGTACCTTGATCAAGGTCACACGGCAATAAGTGGTGCGTCAGAATTGGAACCCTGTGTGGCGCCCTATCCATTTGTTATCTGGTCTTCCTTTACTTTTATTTTTTTTAGTTGCAGGACCTGCTACACCTGGCCCTCATTTCCACATGACAACAACCCCTACAAGCTAAGTGACAACTGGCCCCCTTGTTCACCTCAGCTGGCCCAGTCCTCTCACTGATATTACCTACCTGACCTCTGTGGGCATTGTCCACGTGTCAACAAATCCCAAAGTCTTATCTCCAGACCAGACCTTGCCCTGAGTTCCATGTCATTATATCCAGCTATCCACTGAGCACTTGGATGTCTCTCAGAGAGCTCAAACTCTGCATGACTGAGACCACCCCCCGCCACCCCTGCTCTTCCCATGTCTCCCATCCCAGGAAGCAGTCCCACCACCCAGCCAGCATTCAAATCTGAAACCTGGGAGTCACACTGGACTCCTCTCCAAGGCCACCACCCTCACTGGCCCAAAGCCCCCACCATTCTCTCCTGGTCACTGTACCATCCACCTCCCTGGTCCCTCCACCTTCGAACCTGCCTTACTCAAGCCCCTTCTCCACAACCAGACTGATTTTTCCAAATGCAAATCAAAAATTATTTCCCTGCCCAAGACCTTTTAAACCCAATGCTACCGTGGCCTCCAATGCCGCTTATGACCTGGTTCCTACCCTCCTGTCTCATCCCCTCCTGTCACCCCACCCCCACCCCCGGACAACATGTCTCCATATTGGACAACTCCCAGCACCTTCACTGTGCTGTGCTCCTGCTTCCTCTCTGCGGGGAACGCTCCCACCTGTGTCTCTTCTCTTTTTTTTTTTTTTTTTTTTTGCGGTACGCAGGCCTCTCACCGCTGTGGCCTCTCCCGTTGCGGAGCACAGGCTCCGGACGCGCAGGCCCAGCAGCCATGGCCCACGGGCCCAGCCGCCCCGCGGCATGTGGGATCCTCCCGGACTGGGGCACGAGCCTGTGTCCCCTGCATCGGCAGGCGGACTCTCAACCACTGCGCCACCAGGGAAGCCCTCTTCTCTTGGCTCATTCTTACTCATCCTCTAGGTAACACTGCTTCCTCTGTAAAGCGTACCCTAGTCTCTCCCACTCTGTGTCCAGGTTAGGTGCCTGCCCTGCATTCTCCTACTTCCCACTGTCATGACCACTCAGCACACTTTATTGTAATTTCCTGTTTGTCTACCTCCCCCTCCAGAATATAATGTAATATTATAGCCTGTGATGGCCACAACATGGGCCCATATTATCAACCATCATACCCTGGCAAATGGCCAATACACAACACATACTGTTAAATGAGGGAATGAATTAGAATGAAGTGCATGGCATACAGGACATGCAGTGATTAGCATGAAGCACAGAGCTGGTTTATAAAGCAGGTAATGAGTAAATTTTATTTTGAATTGAGCTGCTTCTCTCCAGCAATACCATGCTTAATAGGGGCAGAGCAGAGCCAACATTTATGCTCTGATTCCATCTTAAGCCAGGAGGGCATCTTGGTTCCCAGTCCCCAGCTGCCATGAACATACTACTACCCTACCCCAGGGCTCAGCCTTCCCATGTGGTGGTTTCAGGGTCACACTGAGCCCCAGACATGGGGCCAGGCCATCAGAGTCTCCTCCCTGCTCTACAGCTCATCCACTGGTCACTTCACCTCTCTGGGCCTCAGTTTCCTCATTTGTCAAGTAAGGGATTTGGAGGGCAAGTAAAAACCAAAGTGATCGGAAAAGTATAAAATGCTAGACAGGGGCTTCCCTGGTGGCGCAGTGGTTGAGAGTCCGCCTGCCGATGCAGGGGACATGGGTTCGTGCCCCAGTCCGGGAAGATCCCACATGCCGCAGAGCAGCTGGGCCCGTGAGCCATGGCTGCTGAGCCTGTGTGTCCGGAGTCCCGCAACAGGAGAGGCCACAACAGTGAGAGGCCCTCGTACCACACACACACAAAAAAAATGCTAGACAAATATAAGCTCCCACCTCCTCTGAGGAAACCTCCTGACTTCTCCAGCTGAAAATGCTCTAGCCCTGAGAGGTTCAGAGCAGAGCCAAGTCCCAAACGGCCAGTGCAAGGCAGGGGGAGGGGGGAGGACTAAGAGGAGAGAAGGGTGCTCCGTGCTGCCCTGCCAGCCTCCCACTGTGCAAATAAGCTGAAATCGGATGGGAGCCCAGCAGAAGAAGGCTCAGACTCTGAGTACAAGCTGGTCTGCAAGCAGGGCTCATTCCAAATGCCTCCCCACCACAGACTCTCAGCGTTGCAAATTATTAACCTGCTTAACTCTGCTGCAGAGATAAGTGCTGCTGGGGGGAAGGAGGGTGTCGGAAGCCCCTTCATGTGAAAGGTCCCTTTCCATGAGCAAAGAACTTTCCCTTACAGCTTTCAGCCTTTCTTATTTACTTCTAATAAGAAGTCTTCTAAACCAGCCTTACAAAAATGTCTAACCTCTCAACCAGAGGCAATAATGATTCATCTCAAGAGGGATTTCATCCTGCAGGTCCAGTAAATAAGACTCCTATTCACGTACTCCACTACCTGGATGCCTGCAAGAGAACAGCTGGGTTAGTCAAAAAAGGATTTATGTATTGCTGGCACATTTTGGCAAAATTTATCACACTTGTCTACACATCTCCAGACAATCCATCAACATTGTTACAACGAGCCTGGAGAAATCCACTGCCAGATAAAACAACTGGTTTATATTCCCATTTATGAATTTCCAATTGAAAACCTCCTCGCAAAAACTATGCAGAGGAGTTCCCTGGCGGCGCACTGGTTAAGAATCCGCCTGCCAATGCACGGGACACGGGTTCGAGCCCTGGTCGGGGAAGATCCCACATGCCGTGAAGCAACTAAGCCCGTGAGCCACAACTACTGAGCCTGTGCTCTAGAGCCAGCGAGCCACAACTACTGAAGCCCCTGCGCCTAGAGCTGTGCTCCGCAACAAGAGAAGCCACCGCAATGAGAAGCCTGCACGCCGCAACAAAGAGTAGCCCCCGCTCGCCACAACTACAGAAAGCCTGCGCGCAGGAGTGAAGACCCAACACAGCCAAAAATTAATTAATTAATTAATTTTTTAAAAACTATGCAGGAAAAGTGAAACACACAGAGAGAAGTAGTTTGCCTCAAATCAGGTGTGGAGTTGTGGCTAAGAATGTGGACTCCAGAATCTCAGTGCTTGGGTTTGAATCCTGTCCCCTCACCCCCAAGGTGGGTGATGTCACCTCTCTAAGCCTCAGTTTCCTTCTCGGTAAAATGGCCATAAAATCTCTTAAGTTAGGCTTCTTCTGAGCATTAAATGAGATGATCCAGGTAAAGCACAAAGTAAGTGCCTAATAAGAGCGGTAGGGGCCCAAAGAGGGGGTGTGAGTATGCAGATGATCTTCAGTGATGGAGAAGAGGAGAGTCCACACTCCAACAGAGAAGTTTAAAACTAACCCCTAGTTAGCTGGCTGACCATGTCTACCTCCCCTCTCCCAACTGAGACAAGGCTGCCTTGACAAGGTGCCTACTCCTCGAGGTCGCAAAGCAATTCATCTAAATTCTGGAAAACATATATAGTAAAAATAGTCTTAGAACTAAGGAGTCTATAGGAATATATTTAACAAAGGAAGTGCAGGACTCGTACACTGAAAACATTGTTGAAAGAAATTCAAGGAGACCTTAAGTAAGTGGAAAGACATCCTGCGTCCGTGGATCAGAAGACTTAATATTGTTAAGACGGCAATACTCCCCCAAACTGATCCATAGATTCAATACAATCCCAGCAGGCTTATTTGCAGAAATTGACAAACAAATAACAAAATTCATAGGGAAATGCAAAGAACCCAGAATAGCCAAACAGTCTTAAAACGAAGAACGAAGCTGTAGAGTTCACACTTCCCAATTTCAAAACTTACTATACAACTATAGTAATCCAGACAGTACTGGCATAAGGACAGACATATAGATTGATGGAACAGAACTGACAGTGTAGAAATAAACCCCGACATTTATGATCAATTGATTTTCAAAAGGGTTCTAAGACAGTTCGATGATGAGAGAATAATCTTTTGTAAACGCATGCTGCCGGGATAACGGGATAGCTACGTGGAAAAGAATGAAGTTAGACTCCCTACCACCATATACAAAAATGAACAAAAAATGCACCAGAGACCTAAGTGTAAAAGCTAAAACTACAAGACTCTCCCAAGGAAAACATGAGTTAAATCTTCATGACCTTGGGTTAGGCAATGGTTCTTAAATGCGACACTAAAAGCATAAGCAAGAAAAGAAAAAAACATAAATTGGACATCATAACAGTTAAAGCCCCTTGTGCTTCAAAGGGCACCATCGAGAAAGTAAAAAGACAACCTACAGAAAGGAAGAAAATTAACTGCAAATCACATATCCAGAATACATAAAGAACTCTTACAACCTGACAAAAAAGACAAATAACACAATTTTAAATGGACAAAGGATGTGAATAGACATTTCTCCAAAGAAAATATACAAACAAACTATAATCACATGAAAAGATGCTCAACATCATTAGCCATCAGGGAAACACAAATCCAAACCACAGTGAAATACCACCTCGCACCTACTAGGATGACTGTAATCAAAGATACAGACAATAACAAGTGTTGGTGAGGATGCAGAGAAATTGGAAACTTCATATACTGCCAGTAAAAATGTAAAATGGTCCAGCTGCTTTGTAAAACAGTTTCTCAAATAGTTAAATACAAATTATAAATATAGATACAAATCATAGACATTTAGATAGGTACTGTATGATTCCATTTATATGAAATGTCCAGAACAGGCATATCCATTGAGGCAGAAAGTAGCTTAGTGGTTGCCAGGGCCCAGGGGGAGAAAATGAGGGGACCATGGGAGTGACTTGGAGTGGTATGGGGTTTCTTTTGGAGGTGATGAAAATGTTCTGAAATCAGTAGTGATACTTGCATTACTCTGTGAAGTACTAAAACCACTGACTTATATACTTGAAAGGTGTGAATTTTATGGTATGTGAATTATACGTCAATAAAGCTGTTATTTAAAAACAAAACAAGAACTGACTAAGGGGTGCAGGTGTTGTCAGTGACTCCAACTTGGCAGCCTGCATCCTCTCTATTTGGCTGATGTGGTGAACTGTAGAAAGGGACCCACGGCTACCTGTCCCGTTCTGTTTGGGTCTCCTCCTGACCTACCTCAGAGCACTACCCACTAACCTAAATTCTTGCCCATCAGAGCCGAAGCAGCAGCAATAATGGAGACAACAATATGGCTAATGTTTATTGTGAATTATGTGCCATGTGCTGCTGGAACTGCTGCCACACAGGTGTGAGCCCCATCGGCTCCTGTCTCTAACGCAGCACGCGTCCCTTACAGCAGCATCCACTGCCCCACGGCATCAGCTCCCACCCTCGTTTATGCACCCCAGCTCCCTTACTCTCTCCCTCATTTCACTGCAGTGCATTGGTGGGGTTGCCAGATAAAATACAGGACAACCAGTTAAGTCTTCATTTCAGATAAACAGTGAATAATTTTTTAGTAGGAGAATGTCTCAAATATTGTACTTCTCTGTTTAACTGAAATTAAAATTTAACTGAGTGTCCTGTAATTTTACTTGCTGTATCTGGCAGCCCTGCACACCGGCCCCCAGGCCGTTTCTAAAACATGTGGAGCTCAGTCTCCCCCAAAGAATTTTGCATTTGCTCTTCTCTCTGCCGGAAATTCTCTTCCCCCATATGTTCACATGACTCCCTTTCAAATGTCAGGTTTTTGTGCAAATGGGACCTCAATATAGTGGTGTCTCTGAGCCAACTTCTCCCTGGCACTCCGAGGCTCTTTACCCTAAGCCTTCATCACCACCTGACATGTTATATGTTTAGTTGTTAATTGTCTGCCTTCCCCTCAGGATACTGGGAATTCCTTGAGGGCAGGGCTTTGATGCCCTGCTGCATTCCCATTGCTTAGAACAGGACCTGGCATGGAGCAGACAATAAGTTGATATTTACTGAGTGAATACAGAAGTGTTTTGCATGGGTTATCTCATCTAATGTTCCTAAAAGTTCTCTGAGACAAAGACTGCAATCAATCCTGTTTCATGGATGAGGGATCCAAGACACACAAAAGCCAAATAACTCGCCCAGAAGCCCCCTGCAGCCAGTGGTGGGCTGGGTCCGGACACGGGAGCTGGACCCCCGAGCCCCCGTTCTGGCCCCGTCTCACCGCACCAGCTCATTGTCACAGGCAGATGAGCCCCTCAGAGCTAAGGCAACAGGCGTTTCTGCCTCCCTCCCACTTCGATTATTTGGGTTAGAGGAAGGAAGGAGCCACTGACATACCTAAGAGTCTGTATTTGCTTCAGACACCTTAATTCCGGAACTGAATTGCACTGCTTGATTTAGCCCGCATAATTACTATTTTTTCACATGAAGTATATCGAATAACCATTTAAGCACCCATGTAACAGAGAAGTGTGCGTGGGTGTCTATACTCACTTTTATTTCTTCTTGAACATCAGGATTGCGGAAATTTAAATCAGGTTGCTCTTTCATAAACTGATGAAAATAGCATTGGTTTCGTACTTCATCAAAGTGCCAACTGGAGTTTCCATATACACTTAACTAGCAAACAGAAAATAGCCAATCAGTTGCTTAGCACGGTTCCTATGATGGTATCGCCCACAAAGGAATGATCATTGCCATCCCGGCCCCTTGAGGACTGAGTGCACAAATCCCCAGAATTTTTTTTCTAGCGGGAACACTAGGTAAATTAATTCCCAAAAATGCCATCCACTGGCCTAATGCCCCACAAGTGTGGTTGTGATGTGCTTGTACAGTAGAAGCTGTTCCCAACAACCACAACATGAAACCAATGCTCTCAAAGGCAGGACAAAGGCCAGCTTAAGGAGCAGACATTTCTAATATATTTTCTTGAATCTTCTATCCAGGCTCTGGAATCCTGTTTGTGAAGAAAAGCAAATGGTGGCCAATTTGGGAGAAAGACATATTGTATTGGTCTTGGAGCTTGAATCCAGAGAGAGCAAGTGTTTAAACTGTATCCTTAGAAAAGTATTAGAATCATTCAAATTAAAACTCTACAGTCCTCGGGAATAAAAGAAATCTAGCAACTTCAAGCGTTGGTTCCCAGCTGCGTTTGACATGGGTGCGGCTTTCCTCCTTCTAGAAATGTTCATGTCCGTGGCATTTCCAGAAGGAGGAACTTGTGTGAGGGTTCCTCGGGGCTCTGTCTTGAGCCATTTGTTCATTTCACACTAAAGAGAACATCTGGACAGCATTTACAAACTGAGGGATTTTGCATAATATTTTCTTTTTAGTTGGAAGACCTAGTCACACTGGGTCCACATTTCCATGGCAACAATTGGCCCAAGCTAAGTAGTAGCTGATGCCTTTTGAGGAAACATACTCTCGCCAGATCACCTCATGGCCCACCTGGATACAAACCAGGATAAGATTTTTACAGTATATATCAGTATACAGAAAGATCAGTATACAAAATACAAAAAAAAAAAAACAAAAAAAACTCCACAAATCTATTTCAAAGGGACAAACAATCCAACAAAAAACTGGGGAAAGAAACCATTAAACAGGTGTTCCACAGAAGTGGAAGCTCAAGTGAATAAATGGATGAAAAGGTGTTCAACATCATTAGTAATTAGGCAACTACTACATTAATAACTAGTAATTAGATAAATAATCATTAGCAATTAGAGAAATGTAAAATTAAGACCTCAGTGTAATTAGATAATAATCATTAGCAATTAGAGAAATGTAAAATTGAGACCAATTTATGTTCACTCGGTAAAAATTAGACTAGATCCAGTCCACAGCCCTTTCATGTATTAGTTGTGAACCAGGGCAATGCGCTTAACATTTCTCTGCCTTGGTCTATTCATCTGCAAAATAGGAATTAAAGCCTAACTCATAAGATTGTAGGGTGAATTAAATAAATTAATGAATATAAAACACTTAGCCCAGAGCCTGGCACACAGTAAGCATCTAGCAAATGTTTGCTAATGTCATCATCACTTTCAAAGGTGGTGGATCAGGGAAAAGAAAAATTAGGGACATGAAAGTGCCAGGACTTGCTAAAGGCCTGTTCACCAGGCTGCACATTAGTGCCATTCATGGAACCTGGGATACGGGAGGCTGGAGGAGAAGATCACACAGTCGGCTTTGACACTTGTCCTTTGAGTGCCCTTGGGTCATCTAAAAGTTGATGCCCAGGAGTCAGCCTCTTTAAATGTTTATGGAGGTCAAGAAGGAGGCCCTGGACGGGGGACAGATGATCCAGAGGAAAAGGCTCCGCAGAAAGCAGGAGAGAAGGTGAACTAGAGTGGGCAGAGGGACTGTCCTGGGACAAGAGTAGAGTTGCCAGATAAAATATAAGACATCCAATTAAATCTGAATTTCAGGTAAACAACAAATACTGTTTTAGTGTAAGTATGTGCCATGCAATATTTTACACTAAAAAATTATGCACTGTTTATCTAAAGCTCAGATTTCACTGGGCTTCCTGAATTTTCATTTGTAAGTCTGGTAACCCCAGACAGGAGAGACATGGTCTCAGCTGCAAAAGAAGTGACTAGGAAGAGGGTGGGAATGGGGGCAGGTGTGATGGCTTCTGTTCTTTCTTTAAAGTAGAGTTTGCTGCCGAGAGTGATAAGATGGGGAGAAGGCAAGAGGCGGGAGGGTATGTTGATCAGCTGGATTTAGTAAACTTCCCCCAAACGAATGGCTGGATCAGTTCAGGTGGGGACAATGAGTGTGTCCAGAGGCTTAGATACCGAGGTTCAGGTAAAGAGAAAATGGATGGTTGGGTTTATTTATGGCTAGTGTTTTGTTCGACAGTGGAGTCAAAAAGCCAGAAAGGCAAAGGGGTCTGAAGAGTAGCAAGACAGTTACTGAACAAATAGGACATGGAGTTTAAGCTGGACAGAGTGGGAAGTAAAGGAAGAAGACATTAATAGAGAGCATAGGTTTTAATTTGCTGAAATACATCAGCTCTACAATAAAATGAAAAATCCAAATCCAAAATCAAATGATTAGGAGGCTTGGGACTTTATTTCTATTTCTTTGGGAAACTTGTTCCCCTTCCCATAAACTATACCCATCTTTTTTTTTTTCTTTTAACAGGGCTTTGTAAATAACCAGTTTAATCACTAAAGAGTTGCCCATTTTCCCTCTGTAAATCAAGCACATCGGTACTTACCCAGTTGTTGGGCGGTATGGTTTTGCCATTTGCACGGGTACAGTCATGCCAGATATAATAATCAGTATATTTCCCTGTCCGGTTCCGACTCCATTGAAACCAAGCATGTTTATCACTGGTGTGGTTTGGTATGAAATCAATGATTAATTTTAAACCTGATGAATGAAAACATTTCAAATGTTAGGACAAGATTATATTAGAATAATGTAACAGTGAAGGAAAAAATGCTTTAAGTTAAGCATTTGGAGAAATGCTTTTCTTAACCCATCCCACCCACCTTCCATTCAATTTACCTTTATCATGTATGGCTGCAACCAGATTCTCAAAATTTTTCATTGTTCCGAAAATGGGGTCGATTTCTCGGAAATCTTCAACACCATGTCGGAAATCTTTAAGGGATGATTTATAAAATGAAGTAATCCAAACAGTTTTTATATTTAAAGTTGTGATGTAATCTAGCTTATCTTGAATACCTGAATGAAAAATAAATAAAGTTTGGGTTTTTTTAGTTGAAGGATTAAAAATAAAAGCAATAGGTCTAAGATGGAAATATTTATATTGAGACAGAAATATTTAGAATTTGTTGAATATGGGTGAAATTCAAATAGCAAGGTCTAGTTCTACAAACAACAGCAAATTAATCTTCTAGCAATAACCTTTGACCTTTAACATCGATGCATAACATTTAAAAAAATCTGTCTGTGGCTTGTTCATATTTTATACTTAAAACCAAGACTACACTATTGTTAATTTATTCTACACATGGTTTTTGAGCACCTAATCCAGGCCAGATGCTGGGCTAAGTGCCAAGGTACGAAGAAGAATAATACATGGCCCCGATGGTCAAGTGGTCTGTGCTGCACTGCCCAGTGTGTAGCCACTTGCCATGTGGCTATCAAGCACTTACAGTGTGACTAGTCTGAATTGAGATGTGCTGTAAATGTAAAACACACGCTGGACTTTGAAGACCCAGTATGAAGAGAAAGAATGTAAAATAGCTCATTTATATTTTTATGTTGATTATATGTTGAAGTGATACAGTGGATGTGTTGGAGTATGCAAAGTATATTATTAAAATTAATTTCACTCGTTTCTCTTTTACTTTTTTAATGTGGCTTCTAGAAAACTGACAATTACCTATGTGATCCACATTCTATTTCCTTTGGATATTGCTGAAGCCAAGAATTTATACAGAAGAGAATTCTAGAGTTAGCTGAGAAGAGATATGGGAATGAAACTGTACTTGGGACCTCGTAGGATAATTAGCAGATAGTGGGGTGGGGTGGGGTGGGGGGGCGGTGCTTCTAGTTCAGAGTCCTAAATGCAGAGCCAGAGTTGAGTTTAGTATTCAGCCTCCAGTAACTTTCTGTGGGACTCTATGTGGCTTCCTACAATCAGCCTGTCCGAGGTCACAGAGACCAAAGCACAAAGTCCCCTGACTCCTGGCCTTGGGGCTCTTCCCCTGTAACAGGCTGCTTATCTTTGTCCTCATTGTACCTCGGTTCCCCTATGTGGGTGGCTGTCAGACCACACAGAGTATCAAAAGGCAACAAAAGAATTTTAAGGCAGATTTAAGTCAGAATTTTGATTTATATCAAAAACCAGCACAAAGGAACAGGATGATAAAAACAGAGGCTGAACAGACACAAAGTAAACAAGGGATCTCCCAGGCCCACATTCCAGGGGACAGAAGGCAGTCAACTGAACTGAAACCTGGAACATTTTCTTCAAGTAATAACAACAAAACCCCCTCAAAAAACAAAAACAAAAAAAACCCCTCAACCTCGAGGAAAAATACCTATTAATTACAGGAAGCAGCCAGTCCTTCAAGGAAAAGTTACTGGAAATCGCAAATGTGAGAGGTGATTAGAAGTTGCCTTTGCAGGAGAATTTAGATGGAGATTACAGAGGGAGGGCCAGGAAGTGGGGAGTGTATTTTTGGGTTTAGGGTTTTGGGCTCTATTCCATCAAAACATCACTTTGCAAAGCATTTCCTTTGTAAGAAGCAGGTGCTAGGACCATGCTGGGGGCCGGGGGTTGAAAGGAAACTCACCCAGGCACTTACAAGGCAGTATCAGAGGTGCTGCTCCCGCAAAGCACCACGAGAGCTCTGGGGAGGGAGCGCGCCCACTGACTGGGAGGTTAAGGACAGAGTAATGAAGGAAGTGGGTTTGAACTGCATCTTGAAGGACAGAAAATATTTCAATATTTTTAATATTTCAATAGCTAAGATGCAGGATGACTTTAAAAAGAGAAAAATTATATGAGCATGAAAAAGAAAAGCCTTTTATTAGTTGTCAGGAAAGTTGGAGATTTCAAGAGTGTATTTATAACATTTTAAAGTTTGATTAAGCTCATTTCCACTTCCCATACTCTATTAATGCATTCTGTTTTGTCTTCTTCAAGCCAAATATCATTATCAAAAATTACCTTATTAGTTTATTTGTTCCTTATTGTTGCCCTTAACGAGGGTGACCGTATCAACCAATCTGCCTGGGACAGTTCCTGTGTATGGTTTGTGTCCTTGTTTACACAATAAATAATTAGGACATTCCACACATAACACACTAGGAAATTATTAGCATAACTTTAAATTTTTAAAACTTTTTTTATTAATGTGGATATTGTTTTTAAATAATCCTTAATTCAAGTAATGACCAACCCACTCTATGCCTTTTCTTCTTTCCTTCATTTCTCAGAATTTAAGCTTTAGAGACTCAGCCTACACATTTTAAAGACATCACTTAATCTTTTTCTAAAATATTATTTATGCTTTGTTCACTAATCAGAAACTCTCCACCAGATTGCCAGACCAGCCACTGTGCACACTGGAAAAGGAATGCTAAACAGTCACTCTGAGATAACCAACTCTAACGTGCCCAGAAGCAGGACACATTTCAAGAGGAAACTTGCCCACGTAGGAAGTTAGAGTGGATGACCAACTACGCAAAGGTTCCTAGCAGGCAATAAACTAAACAGCTCTTTGGGGGCTCAAAGGGCTCCAGCAAGTAACCTTTCATCATATGGGAAGAACTGTTGGGTTCTGCTGAGGGGCTTTTAAACATCATAACCAAGGAGAAACGTGGCGTGACCAGTCATACTGGATGGAACGTGCTTACCGCACAACCCAGGCATAATGAATGCCCTTCAAGAACTGAAAGAGTCCGCTACAACCTCATCTCGGACACGCCCCAAACTCTCAAGGCACGCACCTTTTAGGTCTCCGTTCCCATCCTTGTCGCTGTCCTTGAAAGACCTCGGGTAGATCCGGTACATGGGCCCCGCCTGCCACCAGTCCAGGCACTTCGGAGAGATGGCAATGATGCCTATGGTGGCCCCAGTGAGCACGAGCACAGAAGCCACGGTGAGCCAGAAGAGGATCTCCCGGGGCACCCGGTAGCGGGCCTGGCCCGAGAACCGGAACAGCACCTCCTTGGGCATCCCCGCGTAGGGCCGGACATCCTTCAAGTCGGGCTCCGCAGGGCCAAAGATGTCCACGGCATTGTGCTGTGGGCTATCCTCTGGGCTGCCTGGGTCCGGGCCCATCTCCAGGATGTCTTCATTTTGTACAAACCCGTTGTTTGTCCGGCCTCCCTTCATACTCATTCCAATGGAATCTCTCTTGCCTTTATCCTCAGCCATGTTTCACAATCTTATCCCTGCGGAGTGCCTTCCTGCAGTAACAAAAGTGGGAAGGGAACTCGCTGAATTGCTTGGTTGTGTTAACGAGCTTTGCGTGGTTTATAAATAAACTTGGCTGGACTTTGTCCAGCCAAGGAAGAAAGGGTAAAGGTAAAGGGAGTTTTAAAAAATTCTCTTTACACCTGTGAGGCTGATGTAACTATAGTCACTACACTGAGGGATTCAGTTCTGGACTGGGACATGGGCATAGAGGAGGGGACATGGGAAGAGGACACGGGGTTCCATTGCAATTTAAGGTGTTACTTGATCGAGTACACAGATGTTCAAAGCAGCATTACTCACAACAGTCAAAAGGTGGAAACAAGCCAAGTGTCTATCAATGGATGAATGGAGAAACAAAATGTGACATATGCCTTAAAAAGGAAGGAAATTCTGACCATGTGCTACAACATGGATGAACCTTGAAGACATTATGCTAAGTGAAGGAAGCCAGACACAAAAGGATAGATATGGTCTGAGTCCACTTATATGAAGTACTTAGACAAATTCATAGAGACCGAGAGCAGAACTGTAGTTACCAGGAGTTGGAAGGAGGGGGGTAATGGGGAGTTTTTGTTGAATGGATATAAAGTTTCCATTTCGGCTGATGAAAAGTTCTGGAGGTGGCTGCACACCAATGTAAATGTACTTAATGCCACTGAATTGTACACTTACAGATTCTTAAAGTGGTAAATTTTATATTATGTATATTTTACCACAATAAAAAAAATAGCTTACATTTCTTTTTTCTTTTTAGCTAGCTCTGAGAAAAAGAAACAAACACCAAATCTTGCAAGGGGAAACAGGCTTTTTATTTTTTGTTTTGAAAGTCTCTTCTCCTATAAATACAAGAGGAAGAGGATTTGGAGGCAGGGAACAACAAAACCTTTGTTACTAAAGCTATTTTATTTTATCTCAATTCAAGCCAACCTGATAAATACCTATTTGTATGCTCAGTTTGACCCCAGGTGCCTTCAGTTTTTTCAGTTTTTCCTATTTTCAGAAGAGGAAATGGCTGTCCATTCTTGGAAGCACTTTTCAAAGTGGGAGTGGCAGAATGAGGAATTCCATGTCTAGCAAGTTCAAGTGCTTTATTATAGGTAAACAGTTCTTAATGCGAGCATTAAGAGTTGCTGAATCACTGACAAGTATAAAATACAAATTTGCAACCCTGAGGAAACTGCATTAAAGTTAGGTGTGCTTTCCTAGGAGATTATCAAACCTTAAAAGAATGCAATGGGGCTTCCCTGGTGGTGCAGTGGTTGAGAGTCCGCCTGCCGATGCAGGGGACACGGGTTCGTGCCCCAGTCCGGGAAGATCCCACATGCCGCGGAGCGGCTGGGCCCGTGAGCCATGGCCGCTGAGCCTGCGCGTCCGGAGACTGTGCTCCGCAACGGGAGAGGCCACAACAGTGAGAGGCCTGCGTACTAAAAAAAAAAAAAAAAAGAATGCAATGATTCATGGCTTCCATTTAATCAGTGGCACATATAATAAACAGCTCTATGACTCATTTGATCAAATAAGAATTTTTTTCTTTTAAATGAGGAAAGTTATATGAATTCCTAATATTATTGTTATTTTGTAGAGTTACTGAGAAGCAGTAATTGGTACAGAGGAATGAGCTATTTGATTTTCACTAAGTTATTTTTAAAAATGAGTAAATCCCAATATCTAGCTCGTTGAATGCATCCAATAAGTGGCATCTCTCATCATTATTAATTAGGCATGTTGTATATTTTTTTTAATTAAAGGAATTTAACTTTTATGTCTTCAAATTGCTTCATCACTCAAACACATAATGGTAATTTTCACAACAGACGCTAACTGAAATGCAGTTACTATTTGGGGATAAAAAACAAAATGCAAAAATACCCCTAGTTTTACAATAATTTTAAATTATAAAAATAACTTTTAATTATAAATACTTAAGTTCTAAGTATTCAATCATACAAATGCAAAGAAAACTCTACATCATAACAATACAATTTCATGACAGAAATGTCCCATTTTGACGTCTCCACATTTTATTTAAAATAACAATAACAGGGGCTTCCCTGATGGTGCAGTGGTTAAGAATCCACCCGCCAATGCAGGGGACATGTGTTCGAGCCCTGGTCCAGGAAGATCCCACATGCCGTGGAGCAACTAAGCCCGTGAGCCACAACTACTGAGCCTGCGCTCTAGAGCCCGTGAGCCACAACTACTAAGCCCATGTGCCACAACTACTGAAGCCCACCCCCCTAGAACCCGTGCTCTGCAACAAGAGAAGACACCGCAACGAGGAGCCCGTGCACCGCAACGAAGAGCACCCCCGACTCACCGCAGCCAGAGAAAGCCCACGCACAGCAATGAAGACCCAACGTAACCAAAAATAAATAAATAAATTTATAAATAAAATACAATAACAACAATACTTCGAACTTCCAGAATATGCAAACTAGAATCTTTTAAAAAACAATCTGGAATAATCATCTGGTCTCTGGTGGGAGGATCATTTAAACCATAAAAGCAATTACAAAAGAAGACTGAATTGACTGAATAAAATTTTTGGATTTTTTATATCACAAAGCATTACTAATTGAAGAGCTTATGACAAATTGGGAAATGCATTGGTAATAAATATGCCAAATAATTTATGTTTTTAACATTAAAGATATGTATATAGTGTTTGACATATTTTTACATATATGAAATTTCATAATATCAATTTTAAAATGTCAGTAAGAAACTTGAAAAAAGAATGTAAACATATTTAACACAAATCAACTCACTAACGTTAGAGGAATAAATAAGCATTTTCAATCACATTGGCGAAGAATTTCTAAAAGATGATAGTCCTGACAAGGATCCCGTGTAAATTGACATCATAATTCTGGAAAGTAATCTGGCAATGTGTATCATGCGTTTTAACATTTTCAGAGGCTAAAAATAAATAAATGGGGCTTAGCTCTACTGGATTTTAAAATAAAAACTCCAGAAAAATCAAGAGTTGTTACTGAAGAAGGATAAGTCAAAAGATCAATTGAACAGATTGGAGTCATCAAAAATGGACCCCTACTCCGTATACAGAAGGGAATTTAGAATATGAAAAGTGAGGGAGTCAGTGAGGAAAAGAGAGATTTTTTAGTAAGTGATGTTGGACAATTGGATAAGAAGAGGAAGTATAATATGATCAGAATCATGTGGGAAAAAATAGCACACACAGGGCTTCCCTGGTGGCGCAGTGGTTGAGAGTCCGCCTGCCGATGCAGGGGACACGGGTTCGTGCCCCGGTCCGGGAAGATCCCACATGCCGCGGAGAGGCTGGCCCTGTGAGCCATAGGCCACTGAACCTGCGCATCTGGAGCCTGTGCTCTGCAATGGGAGAGGCCACAACAGTGAGAGGCCCGCATACCGCAAAAAAAAAAAAAAAAAAAAAAAAATAGCACACACATTTGTGCATGCATGTTGAATTTCAGCTAGTGGTTGCCTGGAGGCTGAGAATAAGAGAATGAGGATGAGAATCCTTGGATTTAACGCTTTTCTTGTACCTATACTTGGACTTATACTTTACCCTGAGTTATCTGTCCTTATTATATATGACTTTCATAAATAAAAAGAGGGGAGAAAATGTTCATATCCTTTAACTCAGCAATTCCACTTCAAAAACTCTATCTTAAGGAAATAATTCAGGACAGGGACAAAAGTTTATGAATAATAGGCTTATTAATTAGTGTTATTTATTACAACAAATATTGGGAACAACCAAAATGTTCAATGACACAAGACTAGCTAAATAAATTATTGTACATCCATGTTATAGAATATTAGTCATTGAGCATATTTTCGAGGATTTTTAATAACATGGAAGAAATCTCACATTATTGCATTGAGTGGGGAAAATGCAGGCTATAAAGTAGTTGTCCTAATTATGTAAAAAAAATTTTTTCGTGTAGATTTGTAAAGTCCTATTAGAAAAAGTGTATACAGTGTTTATCTCTGGGTTCTAAGATTATGCGTGATACCCATTTTGTTCTTTAAACTTTTTCCGATTTTTCTAATTTTTCTGTAATGAATATGTATTACTCTTCCATTAGAAAAAAAGTAAGTTAGGAAACCCTGAGTTTGGAGTCTCCCTAGAACTTCCAGTCAGGCGCTAGGGTTCAGTTTAAGGTGACTCCTCCTAACATCAGCCATTCAAAATGCATAAATATCCCATACTCAAGATTTAAACTAAAGAGAGAAAAAAAAAAGCAAACTTCAAAAAGCAGAAAGAAAACATGGATTCAATGAACAAGTATGAAAACACTGGAGAGAAGAGGAAGTTGGCGGCAATTTGGAAAAGATAGCCACAAAGTTAAGAATTCCCAGCACATACAAAGTATCAGTGTTACTTACTTTCAAGGTGACTTCGGAGAAAATATTGATTGTAGAAAGCCAAACACACTGACTGTTAAAACTTCTAAACATGAATAAGGAACAAGAACACTAAGGAAGCTTTAAGAGCTAACTCTGATAATCAAAACAAAGAATCAGAGATAATGAAGACAATCTCTCTCAGTAAATTCAAATCCCAGGCGAGTTACACAATCACAATAATAAAGCAAAGAAGAATGAACAATCTAGAAAACAGAACAATGGAGGCTATCACAGGACCCAGAAACATCCTGCAATTAAACAGAAACAAACATATAGAAAGCAGTAATCAATTTAAAAATGTATTTTTATATTATATATATGTATTTTAAAATATATATGTACTAGGATTCATTAAATGAATTTTAAAGCCATTCACTCATAAAGACTTCCACTCAGCAGCAAACCCACCAAAATAACTTACAGTATATAACCTGTCAGATTAGTAAACATTTAAAATAGAAAGATTTTCCATATTGCATTTACCTGTTTATAGCCTCTGTGATCTAAGGGTAGGATGTGCTGCATAGTCATCTTTAAGTTCCCAGCATCCAGTTCAGTGCCTGGTAGATTATTAAATGAATAAAAGTAGTTACTTAAAGATAGATAGACCTAACCCTATGCTGAAGAAAGGGGGGGGATGAAAAAAGGGGCGAGGAGGGGGAGCAGGGGGATTAGAAGGAAGAGGTGGAGAGGGGAGGGGGGAAAAAGAGAAAAGTGGAAAGTACATTCTGCACAAAAATGTAGATTTTTATCACTTAGCCAAATGTTCTTACCTTGATACAGTTTGATGAGTGAAATTTTAAGTCAGAGGAGGTGAGATTCAAGCTTGCCTCCACTACTTGCTCTCTGTTTGATCTTGGACAAAATTTTCTCTGAGCCTCTGTTACCTCAGCTGTAAAACAGTTTTAAGTAGAAGGAAACACTAAAATAGATTTGTCCCAGCTAGAGAAGGAAGTTCAATTTATATAACCATTGAAATCAAAGGAAAATATCTAAACATGTTTTTGCTGGAAGTTAAACTACTTTAAAACATTTTTGTAACAAAGTATAACAAAACAAATAGTAAAAGAAATGTTAACAGAACGTGCAAATGTGACAGATGTCAGGACAAAACCTTACTATTTCTACATATAAAGAATGAATGCAAATCTTTAAAATCAATAGCTAAATTACATTCAATAAGATTAAAAAGGATTGCAAATTTTATATAAGAAATTAACATCACATAAAAGTTACTGAATAAAAGTACCTTTCTGAAGGAATTAAAGAAATACAAATTAAAACATTAAGGTACATGATAGATTAATTGTACTAGTAGCTAATTAATGGCATCCCTGTATCCCTTAATGGCCTTTTGCCCCATCATTCCTTAGTCCCTTGACACACAGAGTCTGGACTTAGACATATGGCTTGCTATGGTCAATGGCACAAAAAGAAACTTGACACAAAAAGAGGCTTTAAAAAGTGCTCCTCGGGCTTCCCTGGTGGCGCAGTGGTTCAGAGTCCGCCTGCCGATGCAGGGGACACGGGTTCGTGCCCCGGTCCGGGAAGATCCCACATGCCACGGAGCGGCTGGGCTGGTGAGCCATGGCCGCTGAGCCTGCGCGTCTGAAGCCTGTGCTCCGCCACGGGAGAGGCCACAGCAGTGAGAAGCCCGCGTACCGCAAAACAACAACAACTACACATATTAACACAACATTGTAATTCAGGCATATTTCAATAAAAATTAAAAAAAAAAAAAAAAGTGCTCCTCTTCTAGACCACTGCCATCACCGGTAGATTAGGTCCAGGCTGGTCTGCTGCAGGATGTGGGAGATAATGGGAAGGACTCTGGAACCTTCCCATCGAGGGTCCTCTAGATTAGCCAGTCCCCAGGCAGCCAGCCGTTTGACCACAGATGCTTGAGTGAGCCCAGCCAGGATCAGTGTTTAAACTGGCCTATGAACTGTAGTGTCATGAAAATTAGTAAATGGTTGGGTTACTTTTTGGCTTTGACCTTTAAAAAACTGATTGAGGGATAATTGACATACAATAAACTGCACTCTGAAGTATACGATTTGATGTTTTAACATGTGTATATACCCATGAAAGCATCACCACAATCAAAATAATGAACATGTCCATCACCTGCAAAAGTGTCCTCTTGCCCCTTCGTAGTCTCTCCCTCCTACCCCTCCCTGCACCTCACCCTCACCCGCCACAGCCTATGCCTGTCCCTGCTTTCTGATCTGCTTTCTATCGCTATAGATTAGTTTGCATTTTCTGGATTTTTATATAAACGGAATCATCCATACAGTATGTAATTTTTGTCTGGTTTCTTTTACTCAGCATAATTATTTGGACATTTATCCAACATGTGTGTATCAATATTTCATTCATTTTTATTAACTAACGCTTTTTTTACAGGAAGCTGTAGTTTTACAGAAAACTTGAACAGAAACTACAGAGTTTCCATATACCCCCCTCTTCTCTTCTACGTCTGCAGTTTCCCTTATTATTAGCATCTTGCATTAGCGTGGTACATTTGATGTACAATTGATGAACCAATATTGATACATTATTAACTATAGTCCCTGGTTTACATTAAGGTTCACTCTTTGCGTTGTACAGTTCTAAGGGTTTTGACAAATGCACAGTCACGTGTCCACCTTTATAGTGTCATAATGGAATTGTTTCACTTTCTCGCATATACCCTGTGCTTCACATATTCATCCCTCCATCCCCCTGAACCCCTGGCAACCACTGATCTTTTTACTGTCTCCATAGCTTTGCCTTTTCCAAAATGTCATATAGTTGGAATAATACAGTATAAATCTTTTCAGACTGGCTTCTTTCATTTAGTAATATGCACTTAAGTTTCCCTTAGGTCTTTCTGTGGCTTAATAGATCTCTTCAGTGCCAAATAATATTCCATTGTCTGCATGTACCAGAGTTTTATCCATTTACCTACTGAAAGACATCTTAGTTGCTTCCAAGTTTTGGCAATTTTAAGGCTACTGTAAACCATCACGTGCAGGTTTTTGTGTGGACATAAGTATTCAACTCCTTTTGGTAAATACCAAGGAGTGTGATGGTTGGATTTTATGGTAAGACTCTATTTGGCTTTGCAAGACACTGCCAGACTGTCTTCTATTTTGGAAGGCTGTACCATTCTGCATTCCCACCAGCAATGAATGAGAGTTACTTGTTGCTCCATGTCCTTGCTAATGTTTAGAGTTGTCGGTGTTTTGGATATAAGTCATTCTAATATGATTACAGTGGTATCCCAGTGTTTAGTTAATTCCTTTCTATCATGGAGTAGTATTCCACTCTATGAATATATACACCACTGTTGATAACTGAACATGTTTTATTTTTTCCAGTTTTGTACTGTTATAAATAAAACTGCTGTGAACAGTCATGTACAAATTTTTGTAATGATATAGTTTTCTTTTCTCTTGGGTAAACACCTAGGAGCAGATGGCTGGATCATATGGAAGGTGTATATTGTCTATGTTCAACCGTGTAAGAAACTGCCAAACTATTTCAGAAAGTGCTTGCACCATCTTACGTTACATTCAGCAGCGTCTGAGGTTCTAGTTCTTTCACATCCTTGCCAGCACTTGCTATGTTCAGTCTGTTTAATTTTTGTGATTCTAGTATGTAGGTAGTGGTATTTCATTGCAGTTTTAATTTGCACATCCCTTTTTTTTTTTTTTTGTGGTACGCGGGCCTCTCACTGTTGTGGCCTCTCCCATTGCGGAGCACAGGCTCCGGATGCGCAGGCTCAGCAGCCATGGCTCACGGGCCCAGCTGCTCCGCGGCATGTGGGATCCTCCCGGACCGGGGCACGAACCCGTGTCCCCTGCATCGGCAGGCAGACTCTCAACCACTGCGCCACCAGGGAAGCCCTGCACATCCCTTTTGAATAATCATATTGAGTATCTTTTCAGTGCTTTTTTGCCACCCATTATCTTTCTGGTGAAGTTGATGCTGGCTAGGGGGTCAGCTAGGGGGTCTCAGTTCTCTACCCATGGGTCTCTCCATGCTGTCTCTCCACATTGGCTACTTTGGGCTTCCTCATAGCATTCTGGCATGGTCCCAAATGTGAGTATCCCAGATGAAGAGAGAAAGCAAGGCAGAAACTGCATCCTTTTCGTGACCTAGCCTCAGAAGTCACATAGCATCTTTTTGACTGTACTTGATGTACCAAGGCCAGAGCCCGTGTGAGAAGTTACAGAGCAAAGGACATACAGGGAAGCCATTAATTGGGCTTTTAATGCAATTAATCTATCATGTACCTTTACGATACTTTTTTAAAAAATAAATTTATTTTTATTTTTTTATTTTTGGCTGCATTGGGTCTTTGTTGCTGCGCGTGGGCTTTCTCTAGTTGTGGTGAGCGGGGGCTACTCTTTGTTGCGGTGCAAGGGCTTCTTATTGTGGTGGCTTCTCTTGTTGCGGAGCACAGGCTCTAGGCACGTAGGCTTCAGTAGTTGTGGCTTGTGGGCTCTAGAGCGCAGGCTCAGTAGTTGTGGCACACGGGCTTAGTTGCTCCACAGCATGTGGGATCTTCCCGGACGAGGGCTCGAACCCGTGTCCCCTGAATTGGCAGGCAGATTCTTAACCACTGCGCCACCAGGGAAGCCCTGGTTTTGTTTTTGAAAGTAGCCATCCTCATGAGTGTGAAGCTGTACATCACTGTGGTTTTGATTTGCATTTCCCTGATGATGTGTGATATTGAGCATCTTTTATGTGCTTGTTAGCCATTTGCATATCATCTTTGGAGAAAGGTCTGTTCAAGTCCTTTGCTCATTTTAAAAATCAGCAAATAAATCATTATTTGCTGTTGAGTTGTAACAGTGTTTTTTTTGTTTTGTTTTGTTTATTTATTTATTTATGGCTGCATTGCGTCTTCGTTGCTGTGCGCGGGCTTCCTCTAGTTGCGGTGAGCAGGGGCTATTCTTCATTGTGGTGCATGGGCTTCTCATTGCAGTGGCTTCTCTTGTTGCAGGGCACGGGCTCTAGGCACACAAGCTTCAGTAGTTGCAGCACACGGGCTCAGTAGTTGTGGCTCGTGGGCTCTAGAGAGCAGACTCAGTAGTTGAAGCGCACAGGCTTAGTTGCTCCACGGCATATGGGATCTTCCCAGACCAGGAATTGAACCCGTGTCCCCTGCCTTGGCAGGCGGATTCTTAAGCCCTGTGCCACCAGGGAAGTCCTGAAAAAAATAATCTGTGTCCTAAACAATAAATATTCCATCAGCTAGTTTGTGTGTAATTAGAACAATGATGCCCAAACTTTGGGATTTTATAGGCAAGGAAAATTCCAAAGAAAAAAAAAAATTGGAAATCAAAATATGGTACCAGCATTTTATTTTGCTCAATAAAGATATTAACAAATAATCTAGGATTCAGGCCAAGATGGCAGAGTAGGAAGACCCTGAGCTCACCTCCTCCCATTTAAGTTTGGCACACCAAAATCACAACTATTTGCAGAACAACTACGGATGAGAACCACACGAAGAATAGCAGAAAAGAGCTACAACTAAAGATATAAAGAAAGAACCATAAAGGGCTTCCCTGGTGGCGCAGTGGTTGAGAGTCCGCCTGCCGATGCAGGGGACACGGGTTCGTGCCCCGGTCTAAAAGGAAAAAAAAAAAAAAAAAAAAGAAAGAAAGAACCACAATGAGACAGGTAGGAGAGGCAGAGTCGCGATGTAGTCAAGACCCACACCCCAGGGTAGGCAACCCATAAACGGGAGGATAATCACAATTGTACAGGTTCTCTCCAACGAGCAAGGGGTCTGAGTCCCACATTGGGGTCCCCAGCCTGGGGGTCCTGCACCAGGAAGACGAGCCCCCAGAACGTTTGGCTTTGAAGGCCAGCAGGGATTACTTTTGGGAGAACAGAGGGCTGTGGGAAATAAGAGTCTCCACTCTTTTTTTTTTTTTCTCGGTACGCGGGCCTCTCACTGTTGTGGCCTCTCCCGTTGCGGAGCACAGGCTCCGGACGCGCAGGCTCAGCAGCCATGACTCACGGGCCCAGACGGTCCGTGGCATGTGGAATCTTCCCAGACCGGGGCACAAACCCGTGTCCCCTACATTGGCAGGTGGACTCTCAACCACTGCGCCACCAGGGAAGCCCCTAGAGTCTCCACTCTTAACAGGCACACACAAAACCTCACATGCTCAAGGACTCAGGGTAGAAGTAGTAATTTGAAAGGAGCCTGGGTTGGACCCACTTGTGGATCTTGGAGAGCCTCCTGGAGAGGCAGGAGACAACTGGGACTCACCCTGGGGACATAGATGCTGGCAGCAGCCATTTCTGGGATCTCATCCCAACATGAGGACACTGTACTGGCAAGTGCCATTTTGGAATCCTCCCTCTAGCTGATGAGCTCTGGGACCTGGTCTCGCTCGCCAGCCATTTGGCACTAGTACTAGGACACCCCAGGCCAGGCATCTAGCTGGGTGGGACACGGCCATACCCACCAGCAGGTTGGCTGCTGAGAGTCACCTGAATCTGCAGTCTCCCTGAGACCTGGCCTTGCCCACCAGAGGGCCCAGGACCTGTCCCCACTCACCAGTGGGCCAGCACTAGCCCTGGGACCAGCCTCACCCACCAGTGGGGTTACATGAGCCCTGGGGCCACAGTGGCCCCATAGCCAGCCATGTCAAGACCTGGCCCACCTACCCAGCAGGCCAATACCAGCTCCAAGACACCATGGATCCCACAGCCATCATTGCCAGGAACCAGCCTCACCCACCAGCAGGCTGACACTAGCTCCAGGACCCCCGACCCTACAGCCAGCTAACCTGGGATCCAGCTTGCCAACCAGTGACCCAGCACTAGCCCAAGCACCCCCGTCCCTCCCACGAGCTCTGTAGCCAGCTGCCTTGTGACATGGCCCTGCTCCACCAGTGGGCTGGCACCAAGACCAGGACTCCCTTGGCCATGCAGCCAGTCATGCCAGGACCCAATCCTGCCCACCAGAGCCTGGCAGCCTCTGCACTAGGCAGGGCCTGACCACCAGCTGGACCAGAGGCCAACCACACCTACCAGCACACCCACAGTACCCTCTGACACAACAGGACTCAGGCAGCTCACATAGAGGGAACTCCTAGAGCATATAGCTCTGGTGACCACAAGGGAGTGTGCTGCTGAGCCCCACAGGGTGTTTCCTACATAAGACCACTTCTCCAAGACTGGAAAATGCAACCAACCTACCAAATACATAGAAATAAAAACAGTGAATCAGGCAAAATGAGGCAACAGAGGAATATTCTAACAAACATTTAGAGAAGAGTTAACACCTATTTTTCTCAAACTATTCCAAAGCAGAGGAAGGAATGCTTCTGAAATCATTCTATGAGGCCAGCATCATCCTGATACCAAAACCAGGTAAAGATATCACACACAAACACAAATTACAGGCAAATATCACTGATGAACATAGATGTAAAAATCCTCATCAAAATGAATTCAATAGTATATTAAAAAGATCATACACCATGATCAAGTGGGATTTATTCCAAGGATGCAAAGATGGTTCAGTATTCACAAATCAAACGATACATCACATTAACAAAATGAAGAATAAAAATCATATGATCATCTCAATAGGTACAGAAAAAGGTTTTGTAAAAACTCAAGATCGATTTATGACAAAAACTCTTAACAAAGTGGGTATAGAGGAAATGTACCTCAACATAATAAAGACCATATATGACAAGCCCATAGTGAACATCATACTAAACAGTGAAAAACTGAAAGCATTTGCTCTAAGATCAAGAACAAGACAAGGATGTCCACTCTTGTCACTTTTTTTTTTTTTTTTCGTCCCCTGCATCGGCAGGCGGACTTCCAACCACTGCGCCACAAGGGAAGCCTCATCTTGCCACTTTTTATTCAACATAGTATTGGCAGTCCTAGCCATAGCAATCAGATAAGAAAAAGAGATAAAAGGAATCCAAATTGGAAGGGGAGAAGTAAAACGGTCATTGCACATGACATATAAAATCCTAAAGATGCCACAAAAAAACTACTAGAACTCATCAATAAATTCAGTAAAGTGCTCTCCTCTCTTCTTGTGGGTGGAGTTACAATTTCATGGTAACTTATCTTCACTAGCACAGTGAAATGGGAAAGGCTGGGGCCAAATAGACATGTGTTTGAATCCCAGATCAGCCAGTTCTAAGCTTTGTGGTCTTGGGTAATTCATTCAGCCTCTTTAGATGGATCTCAGCTTTTTCATCGGCTACACTTACTTCATAGTGTTGTTATGAAGATTAAATAAAATACACATAAATTTTAGTTAAATTTAAACGATTTAAATTTAATTAAATAGCATAAACAAATTACCTACCAGTGGCAATAGGCTCCTCCTGTAAAGGTTGGTTAGGTTCCTCCCCAGCAAAGAGCTTTGCAGAGCAAGGCCTATGTCACTGATAAAAGTTGCTACTGTTACCATTATAATTATAATAATAACAATTACTATCAAGTATTAAGTATCAGGACAAGGGGGTCTACTCACTACATTTACAGAACTAAAGGGAACCTCTCAAATTATTCTTCACAAAACAAGAATGATCTGCTTAAAGGTAATTCCTCCATCCTCAGTTATCCCAAGAGGCAACTGGAAAGTTCTCTCACTAAATAAGAAATACTAGTTTTAATAAATATTAGTTCTAAAATATTAGTACTAAAACTAATAAATATTAGTTCTCTTTCATAGTAAAAACTGGCAAGAAGCGGCAATTCATAATATCTACCATCATATACTTCTTGCTTCTATTTCCTCTATTTCCACTTTAAAAATATATTTGTTTAATTTGAATAAGACCATGAGGACAAGGACTCTTAGTTCTTCCAAGTTCTACTTAATGATAATACTTTTACTTGAATCATAATTGATCATTTGTTAGTCCTTAATTAGTAACTCAGCTTTAAATCGGGGGAAATGATCTCAATATAGGGAGCACCACAAGTTGTATAGGTTCTAGTCACTGATGTTAGTCATGTCCTTATCTACTCCTTATAACCAAGAATGAAAAATTGTGGAACTAAATCTTCAACAGAAGTGAATTTGATTTGTTGGACTATTTTAACAAGAGTAGTAGTCATCTTTGGTTACTTGCTAAATATAAAAAAGTATAGTCTTATAGAAGGGGAAACAAAACAGAAGTAAAACCTACTCTCTGAAATTTACACTTGTAACGAAGGCAAACTTTACCAAGCAAAGTCATAATCGAATACATGAAATATTTTGTTAGCTATCTTGGACAAATATCTTCATATTTTCTAGGAATGAGAGATTTTTTGTACACAGTTCATCACACAGAGTCACAGAATATGCATACCCTGATTTTCTGATATGGAGCCTTCCTAATGAACACTTTATTATTGTAGGGGAGGAATAATATCTTTCTCCTCTACCCTTTTAAGTTCTCGACTGAGACCCCTGTAACAAAAGGCATATTAACAAGAAAGAAGCACACAAATTCATATAATGTAAGTTTTTTTTTTTTTTATAAATTTATTTTCTTTTATTTATTTTTGGCTGTGTTGGGTCTTTGTTACTGTGCGCGGGCTTTCTCTAGTTGCAGCAAGAGGGTGCTACTCTTTGTTGTGGTGCGCTGGCTTCTCATTGCGGTGGCTTCTCTTGTTGCGGAGCACGGGCTCTACGCGTGCAGGCTTCACTAGTTGTGGTTCACAGGCTCTAGAGCACAGGCTCAGTAGTTGTGGCGTATGGGCTTAGCTGCTCCGTGGCACGTGGGATCTTCTCAGACCAGGGCTCGAACCCATGTCCCCTGCATTGGCAGGTGGATTCTTAACCACTGCGCCACCAGGGAAGCCCTTATATAATGTAAGTTTTATCACAAGAGCCTTCATAAGGGAATGAGAACCCGAAGAAACGGGTTTTTATGCTAAGTTTGCTGAAGAATGGAAAGAAATAATAGGACAAAGGGTATGAGGTAAGTGTAGGAAACTGGAGAAACTTAGCAAGGCTAATATCTATTCAGAGTCCTCTCTGTGTCCCTTTGTCTTCAGAGATAAAGATGCTCCTTCCCTCCTGGTATGGGGAGGGCATAAATCTCTCACAAGAGGGTTTTATGACCTGCTTCAGGGAAGGTCAGAACATCCTTACTGCATGTGCCATTTCTCAAATTCCTTCAGCTTAAAATGTTCAATATGCCAAGGTGCCATATTTTGGGGTAACATGTCCTGAACCCCATCATTACCATTATTAGTTCTCTTCATAGAAGTACCTATGTTATTTGAGTCTACGAACGCTTTGTCAAAACAAGTAGTGGATTTGCTTTGGGGGGTGTTTATAATTTCCAACCAGGGTCAGCAAACTTTTGTCCCAGGTCAAATCCAGCCCAATACACGTTTCTGTAAATGAAGTTTTATTTGAATACATCCACTTGCGCTTGTTTATATCTGTGGCTCCTTGCCACAATAGAAGAGTTGAGAGACAGAGACCATTTGGTCCTCAAAGCCTAAAATATTTACTCTCTGGACCTTTACAGACAAAGTTTGTCAACCTAGACCTACAAATAAAGAGCAATAACTAAATATGTTAAGGGATTATTATTTTTAAGAAGTTATCACTCTGGGCTTCCCTGGTGGCGCAGTGGTTAAGTATCCGTCTGCCAATACAGGGGACACAGGTTCGAGCCCTGGTCTGGGAAGATCCCACATGCCACGGAGCAACTAAGCCCGTGCGCCACAACTACTGAGCTCTAGAGACTGTGCCACAACTACTGAGCATGTGTGCCACAACTACTGAAGCCCGCACTCCTAGAGCCCGTGCTCCACAACAAAAGAAGCCACGGCAATGAGAAGCCTGCGCACCGCAACAAGGAGTAGCCCCCGCTCGCCACAACTAGAGAAAGCCTGCGCGCAGTAACAAAGACCCAACGCAGCCAAAAATAAAATAAATTGAAAAAGTTATCACTCCAAAAGCCTCTAAGGATGCAACCCTAAGCCTATATACCTTTGTACCAGAAAAGCAATAGTCTTGCTTTAAAAAGTAGAATTCTACTTTCCTAAGCTTGAGGAAACACCAAAATGAAAGTCAAAATTAAAATGGAGGCACTCTACTCCTTATACGTAGTAAATGAAATTGTTTTTGGTTTGGGGAATGTTGCATTAGTGAGGATGCCATGCAAAAGAGAGAGTTCTAAAAGGTTACAAAACTGTGGCTCTTGAGGAAATCAACTATGGGCATCTTCTATAGCTGGATTTCAATAAAAATTTTAATTACTCTTACAAAATTTTAACTTTATGTTTTATTAGTAAGCCTTCCTGATTGTTGGGAGAGGGTAGCAGATGGGATTATATAATAAAGTGGACTTGATCAATTTATATCCATCAACATCATATAATTCAGTCCATTTAAATAGATTACTTAGCAAAATTTCCTGATCATCCAACCCCATCAGCACAGCAGCTGCTCAAGAAAACCATTAAGTAATCAAATAAAAAATACATTCATATATACAGATAACTACTAAATAAATACATAAATAGTAAATCCCTGGTGTTACTTACCCTAAGCAGGTCACATAGAGGAGCGCATGTGAAAAGTAACTCGGTATAAAATGTGGACTATTCTTCTCTTGTGAATTTTATCTCAAGTTCATATCTTTGGAAATATGTTAAAGTGAAAATTATTAAATATAAAACAGATCTGAAAGAATATTATAGCAAATACCCATAAACCCAAATTTACATTAACTTATTCTTTTTATTATTTTTTTCTTTTAGTCAGATTCATGACATATAAAATACATACTTAACCACTCTTAGGTGTATGATTGGATGAGTTTTGACAAATGTCTAGTTATGTAACCACCACCACAATCATGGTATGGAACAGTTCCATAGCCTCCAAAATTCCCTCATGTCCCTCCCACCAGCCCCTGGCAACAACTCATCTGCTGTCACTAAATTTTGCCTTTTCTCAAATTGCAGATAAATGAAATCATACAGTATGATGTTTTTTGTGTCTGTCTTCTTTCACTTAACATAATGCTTCTGAGATTCACCCATGTTGTTGCATGAATTAGTAGTTTGTTCCTTTTATTGCTAATTAGCATTCATTGTATGGATGTGGTTTATCCTTTCACCAATGATGAACTTTTGAGGTGTTTCCAGTTTGGGACCATAATAAAGCTTTTATGAACATTCATGTAGATTTTTGTGTGGACATGTTTTCATTTCTCTTGGGTATATACTGAGGAGTGGAATTGCTGGGTCATAAGGTTAGTATAATGTTTAAGTTTATAAGAACTTGCCAAACTGTCTTCTGAAACGGTTGGACTTTTACCTACCCATGAGCAATATGTGAGCCTTCCACTTACTCCACATTCTCGCTGACTTTTGGCAATGCCAGTCTTTGTAACTATAATCTTTCTAGTGAGTTGTAGCAGTATTACAATTTGCACTTCCTTAATGACTAGTAACTTGGAGCATTGGTGCTTATGTGCTATTTTTATGTTTTCCTTGGTAAAATCCTCAATTTTTCAATATTTACGTATTTAAAAAATATAAACACCACTCCTTAATCAGAGATGTTTTGCCTTAGGCTTGCCTTTCCATTTTCTTAACAGTGTCTCTCTGTGGAAGAGCAGAAGTTATTCTTATCTGAGCTTTGCCTAACCCAAGTTCCTCCAATGTTTTCATCTAGAAATTTTAGTTTTAGCTCTCACAGTTAAGTCTGTGATTCAAGTTAATTTTGTGTGACATAAGGGGATAAAAGTTGATTTTAAAAAATATATAGGTATGTGTTTATTCCAGAACTATTTGTGGAAGCGACTTTCCTTTCTCCAAATTACTGTCAGCTTTGTGAAAAATCAAGTGACCATATAGGTGTTACATAGTTACAGTGTCTAGTTTTGGACTATTATGTTCCATAGATTATATATATATATATATACACACACATATGTATATGTGTATATTTATATATATATATACACTGATTCCAAAAGCACATTATCTTAATTACTATAGCTTTAGAGTAATTCTTGCAATCAGGCATTATAAATCCTCCAATTTAATCCTTTATCAAAGTTGTTTTGACTATTTGAGATCCAATTGCATTTAGATATAAATTTTAGAATCAGCTTGTTAAATTCTACCCAAAAAATGGCTAAGCATTTTGATTAGGGTTTCATTTAATCTATAAATCAATTTAGCTTTGACATCTTAACCATATTAAAACTTTCATCCAATAATGTGGTATCTCTCCGTTTATTTAGGTCTTCTCTCAAAATGGTTTGTAGTTTTCTGCGTTCAGGTCTTGCACATACTTCATGAAATTTATCTCCAAGTATTTCATGGTTTTTGATGCTATGGCATTATTTTTTCATTTCAATTTTCAATTGTTTGTTCCTAGTATATATAGAAATATATTTTGGAACATTGACATTGTATCCTGTGACCTTGCTAAGCTTGAGTTGTAGTATCTTACTTACAGCTTATCATTTTCTACTTACATCATCTGCAAATAGTTTTATGTATCTTTCTTTCCAATTTGTATGTTTTGTTTTGCCTTTTTTTTTTTTTTAGTCTTGTTGCACTGGCTAAAACCTCCAGTCAGTATTGAATACAAGTGGTGAGATCAGACGTTCTTGCCTTGTTTGGTGTATTAGAGGGAAAGTATTTAGTCTTTTACCATTAACTATGGTATTAGGTTTAGGTATTACATAGTTACCCTCTATCAGGCTGAGCAAGTTCCCTTTTATTTGTAGATTGCTGAGAATTTCTACCAGGAATGGGTCTTGAATTTTGTCAAATACTTTTTCTGAATGTAATGAGATACGGTTTTTCTTTTTTCACTCCCAGGGTGGAATTACACTGACTAACTTTCAAATGTTTCCTCTACGGTATCAATTTCATGGGCATAAAATATTTCATAGTATTCCCCTTTTTTTTTTAATGTCTGTAGGACCCATGCTGGTATCTCCCCTTTTGTTTCCTTTTTAAAAATTCTTTATTGGAGTATAGTTGATTTCCCCTTTCATTTCTGATAATAATTTGTTTTTTTTCCTGATCAGTCTGGTTAGAAGTTTATCAATTTCATCAATATTTTCAAAGAGCCAGCTTCTGATTTTTCTTTTTTGTTTCCTATTTCACTGATTTCTGTTCTTATTCTTCTTTTCTTGCACTTGTAGTTACTTAATTTGGAAAGTAAAAGTTAATTAGCTAGAGACCCTACATTCTTTCTAATACGTGTTTCAAGCTATAAATTTCCCTCTAAATACTGTCTTAGCCGTAGCCCACAAATTTTGATATGTTGTGATTTTCATTTTAATTCTAGGCAAGATATTTTCTAATTTCCCTTACAATTTATTTTTAGGCATATTGATTATTTAAATGTGCTGTTCTTATTTTTCTTTTATCGATGTCTAGGTTAATTCCATTGTGGTCAGAAAATATATGTCTTGTATGATTTCAATACCCCTTAAGTTTAGTGAGACTTGTAAGAAGCAGGTGTACCTTTTCCTTGCTCACTTTCCTCTTCTGCTGGTTGGATACAGATAGCAAGGCCCTGGGTGATGATATAGCCACAAGATGGAAAAAGTCTTAGATTTGAATCACTACATGGAAGAAAGAAGCCACTTACCTGGAACACTCAACTTGGTCTATACATGAGCAAGAAATAACCTATTTTTTGAACCATGACAGGTTTGGTTCTGTTTGTTGTATCAGTTTAGCTTAACCTGATTAAAATGCTGCCTATTTTTTGAAGGCTCCCCTCTACCTCCCACTTCCCTGAGTTTTTCACAAAACACATAATCTATATTTCAGTTCATACTATCTAAAGCATACCCATCACATCTACTCAATATTTTCATGTCTTCCATTAACAAACAAAACCTTCACATAAATAAAAATAAATATATAGGAAGTTTACTGCACCAGCCAAGTTTCTTTTTTAAAAATAAATTTTTATTGAAGTATAGCATGTACACAGAACTGTGTGCCAAGAAATATACTACCTATATATACATTATATATAATTCATATATCTGCAGAAATTTATAAAGCTGTCTACAACTGGGGCATTTTCTTCCATTCCAATATCTTCTTTCTTACTTGCTATTTTTGGGGCCCTAGTAATCAAAAAAGTCAAGAAAAACAAGTGAAAAAAAAGGCGGCCAGAGTGTATCACAGAGAGGCTCTTCCAAGAAGTCTGAACTCAAGGCTAGAAAGCCGAAGTTGGTCCTTTACAATCACCTATATGCTCCTCAGTTCCTCTGCCACACTCCTACAGTGCTACCTTTTCCCATTTTTTTTAATGGAAAGAGGATATAATATAGGTAGGGAAGACTGTAAAGAGAGAAGCTACATCATCTCCTTTCCTAGAATAAATACCAGGCTCCAGCGCTGCTGCTGGCCCATGTGGCATCCTTGATAATTTTTTTTTAAAAACTCTCTAAAAAGGACTCCTTTCTCAAGTCACCTTACTTCCCACCTGACAGGTATTTGTTGTAATATAACTATATTAATTTTATTCGTAAGAACACCTTCCTGTCACTTGCTAGAAAGTTGTATAGAAGAGCACCCAATGTCTGTGATGTGAATAGCATCTTCTGGACGTGGCACTGTTCTTTTCTGTCCAGTCCGCATGCTACACTTGGCCTCAGGCTGTAGGCCAAGTTTGTAGATTTGATTTTTTTTTTTTTAAATGCATCAGGGTTATTTTTTTAAATACTTTTAAAATTGAAGAATCATATACATACAGAATTAAAAGGGAGATGTACCTAAAAGAAGTAAAACAACAAAACAAAAACAAGAACCACGAGTTTACACAGGAAGAAATGTAACAAGTTCAGAATCTCAAAAACACATAAATGATACAAGAAACACCATAAGTAAAAATAAACACCTAAATTTGCATGGGCCTACAGGAATAGGGTCAAAGTGAAAATTCCAAATAAGTTGAATTACACACAAGTGATAGGGCCAATAAGAACTCGATTTCCTATTTTATGCTAATGGAAAACAAGGCAACGATACTGAAAATCTGGGAATATTTCTGGGTGGCCCACTGTAGTTATACAGAAGTGTGGAGTGGGTGTTGGCCACAATATCAGAAAAGGTAAATGCTGTTCCAAGTTTTGGAAGAGGTAAAAAATGGGGACAACTTCTAGGGCCAGGAAAGGCCCTAGAATAGATCCTTATTTATAATGATAATGTTTTTTAAGCCTTTTGGAAGAGAACATTGTTCACTACGTACCAACAGGTTTGACTTAACTTCATGAACTTTTGGGGGCAGTTACTTGACTAACATTTGGGAAATGCAGGACTTCAGCAAGGAATGTAAGATCCCATGATATTCTTATAGACAAACTTGGAGAGAAACTGGCTGATAGATGAATCAGTAAATTGCTGAAATTCTTACCTAATGGGTGCTGATTAATAGATTGGGCAACTTGTATCACATCAAAGAGAAGTTTCTCAGGCCACTGTCCTCAGACTTGTTTCATTCAATATTGAGTGTTTACCTATCAAACTTCGGAGTGACCAAAAAGAATAAGATAGCATATATATCTTAGATGAATCCAAAAACATTTCAAAAGGTTAATAAATCTAACACAAGAAAACTTAGAATAAATGAAGGTCCTGCAAAGCAGGTTAAACAAAACACCAACTGCACAAGTGTAGGATGGGGAAAGACTATTAACATCAGTAAAAATAATTAACCTCAGAGACTGAAACAGTTTCATGTGGGTGTCAGAAAAGCTAGTTCAGTATTTGAGTGTTAAATAGAAGAACAGAAGAGCATTAACTAGAACAAAAGACAACAGTTCTACTACCTATAAATGTTCAGTTCTGGGTTGTATACTTTAAGATACAGAAAACTAGAGCCTTTGCAGAATTGGGGTTTGAATGGTAAAGGCAACTGAAGCCACAATGTATCAGTGAAGTAACTGGTGACAGAAAAGAGGAGATACTGGGAGTCATCATAACAGCCATGGTTAAATGCTTGGCCCCAAGGGGTTCATAAGACAAATGATAGGAAGAAACAGAACCAACCAGGACAGGCAGAGCTGCCCCCAAAATGGAGGTAGATTCTGGTCCCCGGAGAATTGGATCAGCAGCCCATTTGGTATTCAGGGATTTTCCAGCTTTGAGATTTCATAAATATGTATTTAAAGATCTGTCCAGTTATAAAATTACTCTTTGAAGAATACACAAATGACAATTCTTCAGAACTACTATGTTAAAACTTTTGAGGATGTAAAACTACAAAACATTCAGTATGTTTTATGGGCCACAATTTCTCTCTCAAATTGACAAACATTTGTGAGTGTGTTGCTTTCTGATAGTGAAATTTTCCCAAGTGTTAAAGCAGCCAGCATTGACGTGTAAACTTCTGATTGTGAAAGACATTTGACTAGCCTACTGTATACGCTGTTATACTATAATAGGGAACATTGTCTCAACTGCCCGATTCATGTGTGTCCCACCCTGAAAAAGCCAAGAGCCCTAAAAAATATTATATAAATATATACAAACATGGGTTCTTAGAAGGGAACTGCTTCCTTTTCACAGATAATTTTACATAGCCAATCTTCCAGCTGTATTTAACTTATGGCTTTATTTATATAATTTAGATTACCCATAACTATTTGAAAATATGTGGCATGAACCTAATTCTAACTGATTTCAACTTGTCTTAGTTAAAGGTATGTCTTGGTACACTACACAAAAGCTCTAGGCATAACTACTGCATAGCTGAGATTCCCTTAAGACCATTTCAACATTCATTCTCAGAGATCACACAAAACATGAATAAATCCATGTAATACATGAAAGAAATTTGCTGTTCCACATAACTATAGCCTAGAATCATCAGGGATTTAAAAAGGAAACTTTTTCATGATTTACCCTAAAAGAAATTATTTACTGTCAACATTTTTTCTATATTACCTCCTAGAATATTTACATCAATTTTCTTTGGAAAAGCAAGAATTAACCTTGGCATACCATTCTGCATAAGGACCGAACCTGTTCTTTTTGTTCTTATACTTTTTCGTACCTTTCAATCTCAGAGTGGAAATAAAATCTCTCAGAAAGGGAATGTACATAGTTACTCTTCAGTCAGTCAATTACTACTCCCTGATTATACCAAGAAGGTATGAATTAAAAATATATTGGAAGAAAAACAGTTCATTCATAACACAATAAGAAATATAAAATAAGTAAATTAGCAAATGGAATTGTAATAAAAGGTACAAAAGGGGAGCTTACCTAGATGATGTATTGTCGTCCAAAAGGACTCTCTTTTGGCCACTGGAAAAAGCATCTATGAGAAAATACTTGAGCCAATTCCTTGCCTGATCAAGAAATTCACTACCTTCTATATTCCTAAAGGCAGGTCTTTGGAGTCATCAAAGTTAGGCTAAAAAGTGTCTAATTTAGGGGGGTTATTAAGATTTGTATTCATGTAGAATAAGCCACTTACAAATCTATTTCCCTTTACATTAACTATAAACACTATACCTCATATTTCAGATGAGATCTGGGCGTCATAAAATCAGAGTCACAAGATGCTCTTACATAAACATTTAGAAATCCAGTAACTTCTGATTTAAATGGTGCTTTTAGAAGGGAAACAATAATGACTTTTATTAAAGCCTGCCCTTAACCATGAAAGTCCGTGGAATAAAAGCAAAAGTACTGCCAAGAAGCCACAGGTAATTAACACGTGGACAGAGCAAAATACGATTTTGAAGGGTGCAGCGATGTTCTTCTCTGCCTCCATTAATGAATAGGCTGTAAGATTAAAGGTTAATAGCAGTATAAATACTATAATTACATAATGTTGGGTTCGTTTGTCTTTCATGTTTACAAAAAACCTTTTTGTTCCTGTAATTTTAAGGCCTTGTAAGGTCTGCCAGCCACTGCCTTTCTTGTCACCATAGTTCTCAACAGGTTTACAAGCGGATGTGCCCAAGACTGCCATCTGGTGGAAATGATAGAAATTGAAATGGTTTTTGTAAGTGATTAATCTACCCATATAACAACTCAAAATTAACAGGATTTTTATTTGGCAGGGAAATCTTGGCCAAATTATTCAGAAGTTCATCTGGAAGAATAAACATTCAATTTTTGTTTAAGTAGATTAATAAGGGAGCACTCTCCCTACCAGATAAAATGTAAAATAAAACTATGATAATTAAGATGACATACTGATACACAGTACAAAATAATGAAACAGAATGTCCATAAAAATACAAGTATATACAAGAATATATAGTAAAAGAGCACTTTCAAATAAGTAAAACAAAAAAGACTGGCTTATGGCCATCATCAAAAAATCTACAAACAATAAATGCTGGAGATGGTGTGGAGAAAAGGGAACCCTCTTGCACTGTTTGTGGGAATGTAAATTGATACAGCCACTATGGAAAACAGTATGGAGGTTCCTTAAAAAACTAAAAATAGAACTACCACATGACCCAGCAATCTCACTACTGGGCATATACCCTGAAAAAACCATAATTCAAAGAGTCATGTACCACAATGTTCATTGCAGCTCTATTACAATAGCCAGGACATGGAAGCAACCTAAGTGCCCATCGACAGATGAATGGATAAAGATGTGGCACGTATATACAATGGAATATTACTCAGCCATAAAAAGAAATGAAATTGAGTTATTTGTAGTGAGGTGGATGGACCTAGAGTCTGTCATACAGAGTGAAGGAAGTCAGAAACAGAAAAACAAATACCATATGCTAACACATATATGTGGAATCTAAAAACAAAAAACAAAAAAAAGGTTCAGAAGAACCTAGGGGAAGGACAGGAATAAAGACACAGATGTAGAGAATGGACTTGAGGACACGGGGAGGGGGAAGGGTAAGCTGGGACGAAGTGAGAGAGTGGCATGGACATATATACACTACCAAATGTAAAATAGCTAGTGGTAAGCAGCCACACAGCACAGGGAGATCATCTCGGTGCTTTGTGTCCGCCTAGAGGGATGGGATAGGGAGGGTGGGAGGGAGATGCAAGAGGGAGGAGATATGGGGATATATGTATATGTATAGCTGATTCACTTTGTTATACAGCAGAAACTAACACACCATTGTAAAGGAATTATACTCCAATAAAGATGTTAAAAAAAAAAGTCATGAGGATGTAATGTACAGGAGGGTGAATATAGTTAATAATACCGTATTGCCTATTTGAAAGTTACAAAGAGTAAATTTTAAAAGTCCTTATTGTTAGAAAAAATTGTAATTATATATGCAGACAGATGTTAACTAGTTATTTTGGTGATCATTTTGCAATATATACAAATATTGAATCGTTATGTTGTACACCTGAAACTAATATAATGTTATATGTCAATCATACCTCAATAAAAAAACTGTAAAAACTAAAAAAAAAAAAAAAAAAAAAAAAAAAAAAAAGAGACAATGGGAAAACAAACAAACAAAAAAGACTGGTTTATGTATTAGCTACTGAGGGAATAATGGAAAATATTACATTAGGTTTTTACACTATAGTAATACTTCAAGTAAGTTCTATTTGTATTATATATTTACAATAAAAAGGTCAAAATCGTAAAAGAAAATATATGTAAATACTTACTCAGAATGTGAAAAGGCTGTCTAAGTATACAACTGAAGGTTCAAACTGTTAAAGAAAATGATACAATTCTAACACTATTCAATGTAAAAATCAAGAGACACTTCTCAAAACTCATCAAATTCAACATCTTTGCAGTTTACTTCATGTAAATTTTCCTTCAATTTTTTTTAAAAAGTAAAACAAAAAATACACCCTACTCTATTCTTAAAACAGCATATGGAGAATAAAAGATAATTATTTTTGACCAAGGAGAACTATCCAGTACTCTTCAGATGACAGCATCTTAGCTCTCTCTAGTGACTCTCCAATCATAGTGATTAGAAAGCCTTTATTCTGCCTACAGGAAAAGCTGGCATAGGAACAAAAAGTTATTGTGTAAGAAAAAGCACAGACACAGAGTAGCATGATGTAAGATTTTCTGGGGAAAAATCCTGTCATTGAGCTTGTAGCTTTTCAGGAATTAGGAGGTTTCAGTATCAGTTAGATGTGTTTTGTTTGGTCCCATCCATGCCTTGACATCCTTATTTAAACAAACAAACACACAAACAAACAAACAGTATTGAAAGGCAACTGGTGAACTCAGGAAAATAATTTGTGACATATGTAACAATAATGGCTAATTTCCTAAATACATAAAGAGCTCTCACAAATCAATAAAAAATGATCAATGTGTTAACAGAAAATAAGCAACTTATGTGAACAAGCTTTGATAAAAGACATACAATTACCAAAAAAATGAGAAAAAATTTCAATCTCAGTAGTAATCAAATAATTGAGAATTAAATCAAGAAAATCACAAATAACAATATTTTACCCACAAGATTGGCAATGTGCAATACTGGCAAGAAAGCATAAAACATGAGCATCATTGTTGTATACTGTTGGGATTATAAATTGGTGCCTGCTTCCTGGAAGGCAACCCAGAACAACTGAATTCATTTAGTTTCTGTATTTTACTCTTTAATTCAAAATTTTATTAAAAATTCAAACATACAGAAAATTACATAAAAGAATGTAAGACACCCTTACTTACTACTCAGATATAACAGATGTTAACATTTTTATAACTTTATTTTTGAGGGAGGAGAAAATAAAACTCTCACACTTCCCAATGCTTCTGAAGTAACTACTGTCCTAAATTAATGTGTATTTTTCCCATGCATGTTTTATACATATTATGTGTCTATAAATTATGTACCATACTTCATCAACTTTAAGATTTCATTATTTTACGCACCATTCCTTTATGTATAACTAAGAAAAAATGCTGCCAATTAAACCATGAAACAATGCTTTAATAACACTTAGGATTATTTTATACTTATTGTAACAGAGGTTTTTAAGACTTAGACTTTGACAAAACCTAATTATGAAATTAAAATATGAAGTTATGACAGGTTGGTGCAACTATGCCATGACAGCTGCCTAGCCAATGGCAATTGTAAGATGCCATTGACTTAAGACACTTCTCAATTTCAAAGATACTAAAATATTTTTTTTAAAAAGTTCACTTAGAAATATATTTTGGAGATTTAAGCTTTTCCATAAATGACATCCTTTTGGAACTTGCTATTTCCCTCAGCATTACATTTTCAAACTATAAGAAGATGGCTCACCGCCTAAGGAAGCAAATTCAGTAGCAACTAGCCACTTCTAGAGCACAGGATTCTCTTCTTATACCAGCCTTTCCCTCATTTCTCTAAGTGCCGCAAAAAAAAAAAAAAAAGATCTATGCTAAAGAGGACTAGTAGGGAGAGTCATTCCTCTGTGGTAATGTCTGCCTTTAAACAGGAAAACTGTCTAGAGACAGTCACTTCAAAGGCCCAAGAATTAACATATTTATCAGTTGGGGCTAAGGTGATACAAGTGAGGCACTTGCCTTGAAGACAAAATATAAGGGGTGCCTAAATTCGGTAATCAAGATAAATATTTTAATGCCAACAGTTACAAGAATCAAAATGAATGCAAAAACCATGACGCACGAAATATCAAAAAATTTAAAGTGACAATTATTACTTCATTTTCCTTTTGCCTTAAGCTCCAACAGAGCATGCCAGGGCACTTTTACTGGTCCAACCTCATTGGACGAAGGAAGGAAGTCAGAGTGATGCATGTGATACCAGTCTACAGTTTAAAATGTAAATATGCGGGACTTTCCTGGTGGTGCAGTGGTTAAGAATCCACCTGCCAATGCAGGGGACATGGGTTCGATCCATGGTCTGGGAAGATCCCGCATGCCATGGAGCAACTAAGCCCGTGCGCCACAACTACCGAAGCCCGTGTGCCTAGAGCCCGTGCTCCACAGGAGAAGCCACCACAATGAGAAGCCCACACACCGCAACGAAGAGTAAGCCCCCGCTCACCACAACTAGAGAAAGCCCACACGCAGCAATGAAGACCCAATGCAGCCAAAAATAAAAAGATAAAATGTAAATATGCAACAGGAACACACAAAGTAATTTTCAGAGGTAAGGTGAACAGTTTTCAGTATTAGATTCCCAAAACGGATGCAGGCTACTAAGAATTAGAGAATGTAGATTATTGATTGTATTATTAAAAGTAACTAGGTTTACATAAGATGAAGACAATGCATGCCTGCCAGGTATCAGCATTTATGAGGCTACAGTAATTTAAATGGTATCACATTTGCATAGGATTAGACAAAAAGACAATAGAACTGAACTTAGAAACTAGAAATGGATCATATACGTATGGGAAATTGGTATTGGACAGGGCTGGCATGGTATTGGCACAATTAACCTGTTTGCAAAAAAAAAAAAAGAAAGGATTCTTTATTTCCTACCATATACAACAGTAAGTTCAGGATGAAATAAAAATCTAAATATATGTGCTTGGGAGGTGGGAAGAAGACTTTAAAACTCCTGAAAGAAAACAGAGAATACAGAACTTGAGATGACAATGACTTCTTAAGACAATGACACAAACCATAAAGAAAAAGATGGATAAATAACAAAAAACTCCATACACAAAGTAAAAGAATAAAGACTGGGTTTTGCAAAACATGTAACAAAGAACTAGTATCCTCACTACACACACAAAAAAACTACAAATAAATGAGAAAAAAACAACCCCAAAGAAAAATGGGTAAAAGCCATGTGCATTCAATTCAGAGGAAACTCAAATGGCCAACACATACAGGAAAAGATGTCTGCCTCACATGTAATTGTAAATGCAAATTAGATGTTATTTCACATACAACTGACTGGCAAATTTAAAGCCTAACAATATTTGCTGAGTGTTCCTGAGGATAGGGAGGGACAGAGGAACAGGAATTTCATACATTTCTAGTGAAAGTATGTTAGTACACCTTTGGTATAATGCATTTGCAATATTAACTTGAAGATATGCATACTCTACATCTCTAGTATTTCTAGGCAAATACTAGAGAAACGCTAGTACACGTGCTCAAGGGACATATGCCAGGATGCCCACTGCATTCGTTTTTTAAATATTAAAAAGTTTAAATAATCTAAATCTCTCTCAATGTGGGAATGGATAAACACATTGTGGTGCGGTCACACAAAGGAATACTACACCAGCTTATTTATTTTTTGAACCATTAGCTTGTTTTATTGAAGAGTGGGATGTAGAGGTACTAATGTGAGCAGATAAATTCAAATCTTACGTTGGGAAAAACACCCTTTCCTCCCCCATAATACTCCCTGAAAAATCAAAGCTAACCAAACGTGGTATGTGGCTGTGTAGCTGACTCTTGCTCCAACCCAACACCCCCTTCCCCACCTTTATAAATATAGTTGAATAACAATACTTCGGTAGATCACCAAATCAAAGCCTGTAAATATTGTTCACAGCTCAAACACTGTTCTTATCGAGTTTCCTTTCTTGTAAAAGAGTAGTGTCTTGTTTCCTTTGCCTAAGTCACGTATACACTCTCTGAGCCTACTGATTTTCAAACTTTCCAAAGAACCTCTATTCAAATGAAATCTTAGGTGGAATCCCAACAAATAACAGAAAAAAAGCAGAACCACTCTGGAGAACCGGTACCCTAGAACTTCCTCTAGTAATCATAGCATTTTAGGGAGAGATTAAACTACACGAAAATTCTCAAGACTATTAGCTTATTTTTGACTATACATAATTTAAAAATGTGAACTCTTCATGAAAAGCTTTGTAGACTCCAAAAGAAACTATAACAAATCCACTGACTTTCTATTCAGGAGTATATTTCAATAGCATCAAAGTGTTACAATAATTATAACCAGTCTTATCTAAGACTAATTTTTCTAAATAAATTAATTTTGGCTGTGTTGGGTCTTCGTTGCTGCGTGTGGGCTTTCTCTAGTTGCAGCGAGTGGGGGCTACTCTTCGTTGCGGAGCACGGGCTCTAGGTGCGCAGGCTTCGGTGGGCTCAGCAGTTGTGGCTCACAGGCTGTAGAGCGCAGGCTCCGTAGCTGTGGCTCACAGGCTTAGTTGCTCTGCGGCATGTGGGATCTTCCCGGACCAGGGCTCGAACCCGTGTCCCCTGCATTGGCAGGCGGATTCTTAACCACTGCGCCACGAGGGAAGTCCCTCTAAGACTAGCTTTAATAACAAATATTAAATATAAATATCTACAAGCTTTATACTATATCAATTTACTTACAAGATGCTTATTCATAGGCAAAACCTCATGAAAATAAACTTCATGGTCTTTTAAATCATGTTACTGTGGAACATTGGCAAAATAAATTGCACTTCATGTCTTCAAGACTTAGAAATGAAGCAAAACCACCTCTTCATGAGTGCACAGGTGAAAATAAGCATAAACAACCCAGGAAAGGGAAAGAAGCTATCAGACCCATATATTTGAGTAATTCTTGGATTGCACTGGTGTTCTTCACCTCATATACATGCCCAAGTATTTTAACTGCAGGTGGATATTATACGGGAAGAGTAAGAATACATTTGGTATACAATCACTAAAGATGAATATTGCCAATATTACAGAGTAGGGATTTTAGTCAAGGTGGGAAAAAATCCCAAACCTTTTTCTTCTACCTATGTATAATAAGTTATGGTTCTTTTGTGCTCCACTGGAGCTGTGGATACTAAGAGATAAAAGAAATAATTAATCTCTTAACACCAAGATCATGCACCCCCTCACTCCTGAATTAGAAAAGCACAGTTACCAGTTATGCCTGAGTGGGAAACAATGTACATAGTTAATAGAAATGTTTGCCAGATAGAATAAAACAAACAGAAAATAAGTGAGAGGACTTCCCTGGTGGTGCAGTGGATAAGAATCCGCCTGCCAATGCAGGGGACACGGGTTCAAGCCCTGGTCCGGGAAGATCCCACGTGCCGTGGAGCAACTAAGCCCGTGTGCCACAACTACTGAGCCCGCGTGCCTAGAGCCCGTGCTCCACAACAAGAGAAACCACTGCAATGAGAAGCCTGCGCACCACAACGAAGAGTAGCTCCCGCTTGCTGCAACTAGAGAAAGCCCGCCCGTAGCAACGAAGACCCGACACAGCCAATAATTAATTAATTTTAAAAAAGAAACTAAGGGAGAGAAGATACCATTGCCAGAAAAGCCAGCAAGAAGCGAGAATCAGTAGTGATGCGGCCTGAAAAGCAACTTACTCTGTATTAGTAGCTACACTGTTTTACTTCCAATTACAATGTAACATCCATAAGTCACCAGAACAATGGGCAAAAATAAACGCTTATCATTTTCATTAAGGTTTACAGAATAATCCCCAAAGTTGAATAGAAAAAAAAAAAATCTTACACAGCAATTGAGCATAAAAAAATGACAATGCATGGGAATTCCCTGGCAGTCCAGTGGTTAGGACTTGGTGCTTTCACTGCCGTGGGCCCAGGTTCAATCCCTGGTCAGGGAACTGAGATCTCGTAAACCGCATGGTGTGGCCATAAAAAACAAAAACAAAACGACAATGCAAATTGTTATAATGTGAACCTAATAATTTATTTGCAAAAGCAAGTAACTCTCAGGATTGCTTTGAAATAACTTAAATTCTAGTCTTAATGATTACACTAGCTTTTGACTATCTTACAGATTTTACGCACATTGTGCATTGCTTTTTTGTTTGTTTTCTTTTGCGGTACGCGGGCCTCTCACTGCTGTGGCCTCTCCCGTTGCAGAGCACAGGCTCCGATGCCCAGGCTCAGCGGCCATGGCTCACGGGCCCACATATGGGACCCTCCCGGACCAGGGCACGAACCCGTGTCCTCTGCATCGGCAGGCGGACTCTCAACCACTGCGCTATCAGGAAAGCCCTGTGCATTGTTTTAATATGTGAAAATCACATGGTATTTTTTCAATAATACTATTTAGCTACCCAAAACAGAATGTGTCCTAAAATCTTTATCAAATGCTTTCCCTTATCAAACCAGACTAATTTCAAAATACAAATAAAGGCAATTTGGAAGAAGAAATATAAATACGAGATATCATTTAAAAATGCAATCTAAATTCAGGAGAAGGATAAGATTTGGCTAGCAAAAGAAATTCAGTGGACATCTTCAGGTTAACTTCAATGACTGAAGCTGAATAAAAACTCAGTTTAACTCAAGCAACATAAATTGCTTGATAGACCATGAAAAGACCCGACTGAATCCTACACATCTGAGAATAAACCTGGTTTAGGGAGAAAAGAGAGTTGCAGTCATTCTTCGCTATCCAAACACACTTAAAACCAAAAAGTCAAGTAACAAGTATCTTAAGTAAATATTATAATTACCATGCCTCATAACTGGGCAAGAAATGTGTAACAGAAATTGAGTGCTTTTTCTTTTTTGTCCGCCCTAACCAGGGATCAAACCCATGCCCCCTGAAGTGGAAGTGCAGAGTCCTAACCACTGGACCCCCAGGAAATTCCCAAGAGTGCTTTTAAAAAAAAACACTTCCATGGTAACTTTCCTCAACCTTGTTGAATGTTCAAAAATTTTTTAAATCTAACAACAAAAAAAATTCAGCATAAAACCCTGACCCACTTAATCACCATTAAAAAAGTCCTGTCTTTATCTGGTCCACCTGAAATGACATCTCAGTCATAGTAAAATGATTTTATTTAAAATATGAATTTAAAAATTCAATATTGAAGTGAGACCTTCTCAAAGAAATAACACAAATCTACAATAATTGAAGACCTCTTAAAAGATTTAAATAATTCAAATATATGCCATACAAAAATCAAACTCTACTGTTAAACAATCTTAAGTCATGAATTTTCCAAGTTGAAACCCATCATAGGAATTTTCTGAGAGAAAAAAAACCCAACATAATATTAAAGCCTCCACCTTGTTTATCTTGCTAAGTATCAGTGTAACAGTAAAGATATAAACACCACCTCTCTCCCCCAAGTAAACTTTATGTCAGATCTGTATGTCTTAAGATTCATTTACTATGACATTAATATTTGGAATAAATGACGTTGTCAAGTTGTCCAAAAGGATGAGGCAGCAACTCTGAAGGTCTGGGGGTCCCAGAGAACCTTTCAAGGGGTCCAAGAAATCAAAACTATTTTAATAATACTAACACTTATTCTTTTTCAAAGTACTGACATTTGCACTGACTGTGCAAAAGAAATGGTGGGCAAAACTATAGGCACCCCAGCATGAACCAAAAAAGTAGCATCAAACTAGTCAATTTCAGTTAACAATGTTCTTTAGCAGTAAAAATTTCATTACACCTCTACCCTTGAGTACACATTTTTAATATCCTATATGATGAAATGAGAAGTACTGGCTATACAGCATGCTGAAGTGTGATGGCTGCCTCTTATGTGATTATTTGAGATGTGTGCTGAACTAGTAGCCACTTTTCATGAAAACTGTTTTTACTTGAAAGAATGACGCACAGACTATGGTTGTTCAGCAGATATTTTCTCTGAAATGAATGAAGAAAGCCCTGTCACTTAAGGAAAACAACTGACAATATTTGTTGCCAATGATAAAATTTCCCCTTTCAAATGAAAGTTAGAATTTTGAAAAATCTGTATCCATCACTGTGAGCTTGACAGCTTTCTAATACTTAAAAGATTGTTCTGATGAGATCAGTTATATTAACATTATAAACATAGCATAGTAAGATGTCAATGTTCTAAAGAACTGCATAATTCAATGAACCAGTATTTTCCAAATGACCAATGCATGATATTATAAAATCATGCAAAAGTCAAAGATCTACTATTCACACTGCAAGACAGATCAAATGGATTTTAATGTAACAGAGAACAAAACTGATAAAGTTTCAGATTTCACACTGCAACTAACCTTCAAGAAACTACCCATTCCGAAGTTTTGATAATGCATCAAAGAGGAATATCCACAATTACCTGAAGCTATTAAAATACTCTCAATACATATTTGTGTGAGGCCAGATTTCTTCATATACTTCGAACACAGTGCCACACTGCAACAAATTGAATGCAGAAGCAGATAGGAGAATCTAGTACAACATTAAAGGATTTACAAAAATGAAAACCAGTGCTACTTTCCACACTAAATTGTTTACAAAATAATTATTTTCATAAAACAATGCTATTTATGTTAACAGGTAATGTAAAATTTCTTGGTTTTAACTTCTAATACAATAAATATCAACAGATATAACCCACAAAAGCAAAAGTTCTTTGGGATCTTGAATTTTTAGAAATATAAATGGGTCCTGATACCAAAATGGTTGAGAACAGCTAGACTAGGGAATTCAGATTAATAAGTATTGAATATGGGTTTTTCTTTTGCTAACTCACATATTATTTATATTTCCAGGGCCACCAAACCCCCTAAGAAAGATTTTTTTAAGTAGTATAAAAAATGTTTTTGGAGTGGATAAGGGGTTACTTAGTATTGTCCTTTAGAGTTTGGTTAATTCTTACTTAGAATTATAACTCACCTACATGGTTTTGTATGAAAATTTTCACAATAAATATTCTAACTATATAAAATGTTTAAAATAACATTCAAAACTGGACTTTTATTTTTAAATATCATATGAAATAGTAATATGTCACACTGTTTTTATCAATTCTTTATTTAGGTAACAAGTTGGTTATGTTCACTGCATTGTATGAAACATCACAATATCATACTGGAAAGGTACTATCAGTACAGGGTTGGATCAGAGTGGACAGTTTGAACAACAAACCATTTTGCATTCTTCATTCCCTAGCTTTTAACAACCCCCCAAACCCAGTCAAGGGACAAACAGCTTTTAACATTATCATGTAAAGCACTTCAACTTACAAGGCTAAAATCTAAAGAATAAATAAAATATGTTGTGGCAATAATTCCTTTTTAGACCAAAAATCAGGTGCACAATAAATCAAATGATCAAGAAAGCTGTATTCAAATGTGTGGCTCTCCAGAAACAGCTTCAGGAAAATGTTACAGAAAATACCATGAATTCCATTTCACACAGGACCAGGTGATGACTCATTTTAACTACACACAAGGGCAATTACATCCTGCTGAAACACAATTTAAACAGATAGAAAATGTTTACAAAGCATCCACAACATGTAAACCATGTACAAATGGATACATTCATTGCTTCTCCTACCCCAATAGCTTCTTTTAGATAAATATTTCACTCTTCATGTTCAGCATTAACTGGATACATGCAAAACTCAAAAGAATTCAAGGATTCAAGGTTATTGTAAAAATAGAATTAAACTAATAATCTTCAAGTACCTTATGTGACAGCCACTCCGTACCGTGCCCAATGTTATAAAATGAAAGGTTACTGAACCCATGAAAATATCTCTGTAATATTTCCTTAGATCTAAAATAGATAATTTTAAATGTATTTATAGTCATTTCAGTGATATTCTGAGCTTTTAAAATAACGTAAACAATTAAAAATTATACCAAATTACACAAAACTTGTTGTATCTTAAAAGCTGAAAAATTAAAACTATAGAAACCCACATGTAAAACAAAAAATCACAATTTACATTATAAAGGCAAATCTCATTTAAAAAAATTTGCAGCAGTGAGATGGCAAAGCAAATTATAAATAGCCATAAATTAATCCATTTGGTTTCAAGAGGTTTTTCTACTGAGAGTTGAAGGATGTGGTAGGTACATGCATAAAATTTGTAAAGGTTTATAATATTATTGCCAAATACACTTTATCTTGAAGCAGGCAACATTACAATTTGGACATTATTGGAGAACCCAGTTTGGTAATACAGGTAAAATTGGAAAAAAATTAAATAACAATTAATAATAAATATAAATCCTATAGTAAATTGCTCAAATGAAATTTTAAGTCACAGAGCTGCAAAAGGCTTCCAACTTGGTGAACTGAAAAAAGGAACATCTCATACAATTCTTTACTCTTACATGCTTATATGTTGTGTGTCTTGTTTAAAAAAAAAAAGAAAACACATAATGTATCTTCAGAGTACAGCTAACTATATTCCCATGCACCTCAGGCATATTCGTTATTTGTGGTGAAATAACTCCATTGGTTTCTAGGGTCAAAAGTTCAATATAGATGTAACCAGTATGCCTGAGGTTGGCAAAAAATACTGTAGTACAGGCAATGCTACAAGTGGCAATTACCAGAAAACACAAATATGAACAAATGATGGGAAATGCTAATGATTTTCTGCTCATATCACAAAACGCTGGGAATCCACAAGAATATTTTTTCCCTTGTACTGAAGAAAATTGTGATTAAGTTTTTTTCCCCCAATTTTCAGAATCAAAAGCATTTTAGAAGGCTTATAAGGCTACCATGGGTCTTCTAGATCTCCAGCACCCTACAGGAAGAGAAAAGGAAGAATATTATTATTATTTACCTACACCACTTCCAGGTTGGATTGAACTTCAAAAGAAAACAAAATTAGATGAACAAGTTACCTTCCTTTCTTTGTTTGAAAAGGTAATCTTTACATAGAGGTGTGTGTACTGTTTATTGTGTGTATACACACATGGATCTATCTAACATAGACAGATAACTGGTTGGGTTTTTTCTCCCCTTTCCACCAAATGCCTTCCTCTTTCTCAAACCACTTAAAAATATTCTGGCATTGGAAAAATAGATCAAAAAAACAACAGCTACATCCGAAGATTCCAAAGTTTCAACTTATGGTACCTTAAGCAACTTTAGACACATGATAAATATAAAACATGAAAAAGATAAGTTAAATTGTTCTACATACACAAAATAATTGTTTTAAAAAATACTTTCCCATGTGACTGAGTCATCTGTATTTTAAAAATTCATTTTAGCAAAAGCCAAACTCATATGTGCCACTATTTAAAATATCTTACAATTCTTGCATTTATATCTGATGAATACTTATAGCAAAACTCACAGTCTTACAATCTTTAAAAAGCTCATCACAGCAATTTTCTGACATGTCTACAAGTGTCCATACTGTGTCCAAAGATTAATATTTTGTATCACAAAAAGGGGATAAAAAACAGAATACATTTACTTTGAGTAAGCAAGACTTCTCAAAAATCTTTTCCTTTTAATTAATGAAAACCGCACCTAGCCAAAGTTTTCTAAATTTTATATACATACAAATGAAATTCAAATGAGTATTTTTCCAATATACCAAACCTGGTTGTTTTCAAAAAATTAATTTAAAAATAAGTACAACATGCATAGGTTATTCCACATCACATGCTTTATTTGGACTTAAACACTTATAATTTCATTCTAAACACTTGGTTGACATACATTTTGATGTATGTAGTTAGGCTATACAGAATATACAAACCAAAGCTGTATGAATAATACATAGGTTTTTCAAAAATTATGTCTCATAAAGAATACAGAAAGGAAAAATAACCACACAACCAGTACCTCAGAACTACTAAAAAATAAACTACAGAGATGTAAAATATAAACAAGTCAAAGAACACACAAATTATCATCCTTGAAAAAAGAAATTACAGGCCAGCATCTGCCATTCTTTGAAGAACTGAAATTACTAAAGAAAACATAAATTTATTACAAAGCTAACTATGAGTCTACTAATACGTGAAGCAGTATAATTCTACATTAACAAGTTCTTCCACAACGTAAAGTAATCTTGCTAATTGGTAATCTCTAATCCTATCGAGTATGAATTTAACTACTGACTTTAATAACTGGTAGCCTCATTTCTGGCATACAATATGAAATGACATATAATTTTATTAAATTCAAAGTACTCTAAATAGCCAATTTTAAACTATCTGATAAAGATGTATGCAAAGGCCTTCTTAAAAAACAAGGCTATGACTATAATAAAACTAGTTTACCAAGATTCAAATAACAAAACGGTTATATAAATGCATACATTATACTTCCTAAGTAAAAACCATCAAATCAAAGATCACAAAAATATTACCACAAAGTAAAGTCATAGTTTTTCACCACTCATCTTTGTCCCTGCATCTTCAGTACAGCTGTCTAATTCAGCAAGATCACTTTTTGATTCGGTATGGCTTTCCTGCATTGTCACTGGGTTTCCAGCATCACTGTTCGAAGAAGTAGCTGTAGCAGCTTGTTCAGCAGGGTTTTCTTCTCCCTCTACTTTAGCTAGCCTGTAACTAGTCAGCATCTCCTCCAGAAGTTGTCGGTAGTTTCCCCTATGATTAATTCTCATTTGCCTGAGAGCTTCCACCAATTTCCCCTGTGATCCACTTTCCTCTGCTTCATCGGAGGCCTTTTTTTAAGATTCAAGACCCCAGTGTCAGTAGACAAACTAGGATATCACATGTATTTCATAACATATCACAGCAAAACACTCATTTCTCTACCATGAGTAATATAGTCTAAGAACGAGAACATTTCGTTAAATAAGTATCAAGTGTTACCTGTGTCAATTAACAAAATTTCCAATTGAAATATCTCAAGTAATTTTTAGCAAATGATCATGAACTAGTTTATGTTTTATTTCACATCGATATTTGAAGCTTAATCTGAAATTTACTTGGCTATTAAAATTCAACACCAACACAAGCATCTCCTAAAACTGACTTACTTAATTAAAAAAACAATAATTGGCTATAATTATTTAGTACAAAAGGAAATTAGTGTTTAAAGCAATAGGAAAGGACAGAAAAGCAAGCCATCAGATTCTTCATTTCTGCTAAATGACAGGAAGGAGAGGAGATACAAAATGTAAAATTATATAAATTTAAACTAGATTTTGTGGGAATTGTAAAGCTTCTGTGGATAAAATTTCTATTTACTTTTTGTCTTTAAATATTTTACTAAAAACATCTCTAGATTAAAATAGACAATCATTTTAATCATTATAATAAGATATGAATAGTAAACTACTCAATTCTTTTATATTTTATTGAATTTTGTAAAACCTACAGGTTTCTACAATAGTAGCTACTTAATCTTGTTTACAGAACAAGCTCTAATATCCAAGCTGATCATACTGATATGCTGACAGACTAAGAGCAAGTCAACCTTGTAATATGTGACTCCTGATGTGATGCGTTAGGGAGTACAAAGTTATGTCCTGTGTTCTTGCCGAAAATGTTTAATATGACTCTAATAAAGCTAATTCCCAATTTACAGGAAAACAGGGAATAAAGAATCACGTGAAAGGGCACCACAAGGAAACAATCATATGATCCAGAATGTAGGACATCCTATAAAAAGCTGGCTTAGACTCTTCATATTCAGTGTTAATGGGAAAAAAAATTGGGAGCTTCATTAAAGGCTTGCTTAATGTGCTTGATTGGTAACAACTGGACTAGACCATTTAACAATTATAACAGTCATTCTATGGGCAACTGGGAAAATTTGGACTCAATATTAGATAATATTAAAGTTATTATCAATTTTCTTAGGCATAATAATAATGTTATGGTTATGTATACAGACAAGAGCTGCATGCCAAAATATTTACAGCTAAAATATTATATCTGCAATTTGCTGTCAAAGGTTCAGTCCAAAAAAAAAAAAAGTCATCTACGTATAGAGAGAGAGAAAGCAAATACAGTAAAATGTTAAAACATGAGTCTAGGTACAAGGTGTACAGGTGTTCACTTTATTATTTCAATTTTTCTATATGTTTGGAAGTTTTCATCATAAAGTGTTGGGAAAATAAAATACAAAAAGGTTACTGATATAGATGATCTGTTACAAACTCTTAACCATCTTTGGAGGCTGTTACTCTATAATTCTACAACAAAGATAATACTACTATAACCACATAATAAATGGCAATGTTTATTAGAAAAATCAGAGCACTTGAATTTTTTTTTAAATCGCCCCTGTGGCAAAAAGCAAGAGATGATACTGTGTACAACATATGTTTTATGTGTAGGTATATGTGTGTTCTGTCCATATTTTTTAGGATATTATTATGTAAAATGTCTGGGAAGAAAGGAAATACAGCAATATAAAAATGATAATAATGGGTAGTGAAGTTTCAGAAACTATTTTTTTTGAATTCTCCAATTTTCTACATCAAGCATATTAACTATCAAAATAACTTTTTTTAATTTGCAAAATTTATTGTGTGGAGAGAACATAATAAAGTGTGCTCTCTGTTAAGATTTTTCTCTTTTTTCCCCCCTTACCTTTCCTTCTGTACTAAATAAATGTTATTTCCCTAAATAAAGTTTCTCATTTGAATCTACTCAGGAAAGGTTAAGATGGAACAATGAGATAAATGCTTGCTAGTCGTTAACCTTATCAGTCTTTAATCAGGTCTGCCAAAAGGAAATTTTCTATTTGAGAGTATATCACAAAGAACTTTTAATGGAGGGCATAAGACTCCTCTCTGCCCTCCAAATAAAAACCCCTCAAACCAACAACTCCCTTTGACAACTCCCTAGGACACAAACAAAATCTGCTTCAAGTGGACAGTTACACATAGAGAGCTCAACCTTGGTTTTACATCAGAATCACCTGTAGAATTTTCAAAATTATACAGATGCCAAAGCTCCATCCCATGATACTCATATTCAGTGGGTTGGGGTGATTTTCTTAAAGCCTGATAGGTGATTCTGACATACGGCAAAGGTTGAGAACCACTGATAAACTGTCTTACTTCTTTGAGCTTACTGATACGGTTGGATCAAAGGTTGTTGTATTTGGATGTATCTCACTCTCCATCTGACACATTTATTATTACAGTAATCATCTGTTTCTGTGAATTGCTGTAATAGTGGTAGTTGGGGAGAGAAAAGTAGTTGCTTTATAAAAAACACATTAGAACCCAAACTGTAAATTAAGTAGGGATGGATTTACAATGGCCAATTGAAAAGAATTTGAGTTAATGACCACATTTAAGTCATTTTATATTATAGCAAATTACATTTTCCTATTGTGCTAGATAGACAATGGATGGGTGAAACCTCTTCCCCAGCCATTTCATTTGATTCTTCAAAATAATGTTATACAACTCTCTCATGGATTCTCATTAATATCAGAAAAGGAATCTATTGTTTAGCTGCACCTTCTTTACCTGAATTCACACACAAAGCACATCACGTTTATAGATTTATCACAGCAATTAATTCCACCTTGCAACTGTTCACAAGTCTCTCCAAATCTCTGTAAAATCTCTGAGATAAAGAAAATTTCAATTCCTTTCTGTATCCTCCCTACCACCTAGAGAAGGAAAATTAATGCCTGTGGCTAAGAACTTTATATACATAATCTCATTTAATCCTTACAGGTACCCTACGTAATAGATACTGCAACTCTAGTTTTTATAAGTGAAGAAACTAAGGCTCAGAAAGATTTAAGTTATTTGCCAGGGTAACAATGCTAGTAAGTGACAGAACTCAGATTTGTGTACAGGTCTAATTAACATCAATGTCCCTCTGAATGTTCTTTTGAATACACTATGGTAACAGTTTTTGCATACTAAGTGCCTCATATAAATAGACACTTACTAAATAAATATTGGTTAAAATTATTGTAGAATTGGACCACAAATTATTTCATATTGAAGTCTATAATGCATTTCCTTGTCACAGAAAAATTAATAAAATTATAGGACAAAAAAATCATATTAGATGGGATGGTTTAAATTATTCTGCAAAATAAATTTAAGGCAATTACAGAAATGGGAATTTAGGACTTTTCCCTCAGATTTTGTTTTTAAGGTTTTACTGTCATCTAGACTTACACAGCTTGAGAATCAAATTTCTCATTATGAAAACACTGCCTTACACCAAATAAGACACAGGAATATGGATAAATCAAGCAGAGGGCAAAGAGAAGGGGGGAAAATTTTTTTAATGGAATTTAACTAGCTAATATTTATTTGCAGCAATTTTTAAAAAATAGTTGTCATTAGTGAAATTCTTCAAATGATTAGTTAAAACAGTGGAGAGAAAGTGAAGAATGCTAGTATATTTACTATGTTTTTTGGAGTCCCATGCCCTGCTTATCAGGTTAAAAATAATTTTTAGAAGATTCTCAAATATGACTTCATGAGATACAATTAACAGTGACTAATAAAGAATCTAATAAATTATGTTATCTTCAAGGATCATGTAAACTTCAATCAATCTGAAATAATTTTAAAAAGTCACTTAAGTGGTCAAGACCACATAGTTACAAGAAGTGGTATGTCAAATGACACCTTAAAAAATAGTGACTAGGGCTTCCCTGGTGGCGCAGTAGTTGAGAGTCCGCCTGCCGATGCAGGGGACACGGGTTCGTGCCCCGGTCCGGGAAGATCCCACATGCTGTGGAGCGGCTGGGCCCGTGAGCCATGGCTGCTGAGCCTGCGTATCCGGAGCCTGTGCTCCGCAACGGGAGAGGCCACAACAGTGAGAGGCCCGCGTACCGCAAAAAAAAAAAAAAAAAAAAAAAAAAAAAAAAATCAAAAAAAAAATAGTGACTAAAATTAGTGCATTTTCAAACAGTGTAGGTAGGTCTTCTCCATAAAATGCTTTGACAAGTGAAAAAGTAAACAAGAAACAATTTACAAAAAACCTAGTATTCACAAAATCCTAAAACTGTGATATAAAAATATAATTGATCTATTTTGAAATAAAATTAAAAAGAAGACTGTATATAAAACTTAATAACGTGAAAACAGAACAGAGAGATTTTGGGGGGCTTTTGTCCTGTCTTCCCTCCCCTTCTCAAAATCCAAATGCCTTAAAAAGTTTTTTTAGTTAGAATAAAAATGTGTATTTAAATGAAAAATAACTAATAAGACACTGGGCTTCACTACTTAGTCTCAACAAGTTTATAAAATATTCCTCATCAAAAAACAGAGTATTTTAAGACTATTAAACATGAGATTCACTAAAGAACGGGAAATGATTTTTCTTGCACAACAGACAGAGGTGGGGGTACAGACACATATGTAATCTCTAAATATCTTAGAAAGGCTGCATGGAAAGGTGTAAAGGGAATAGTTTTTGGAGTCATTCTGAGTTAGATTCAAATTCTGGCTACTCGATTTATCTAGCTTTGCAAGCTGGGCAAGCTACTCTGCACCAATTCTTAGTCTTCTCTGTAAGAGAAGGGTGTTGAGGAGATTACCTATAAGTAATATTTAGATATAGATATGGCTTAGCACAAGTAGGAGTTGGGTAAATACAAGTTCCCCCTTTATCACTGGAAAATCATCAACTTACATAGCTACCTGATCAGTGGTATACTGATTCTAAAGCATCTTAAGTCTCCATTGAGGGAAGAAGTGAACCTTTTGGCATGGAAAAATAAAGCTCAAAAAATAAACTTTCCTTCTAATTAGTAACCTCATATTATTTTTTAAAATACATGACTTAAAGATAGTCTTAGCCATATATACACTACCAAATGTAAAATAGATAGCTAGTGGGAAGCAGCTGCACAGCACAGGGACATCAGCTAGGTGCTTTGTGACCACCTAGAGGGGTAGAATAGGGAGAGTGGGAGGGAGGCTCAAGAGGGAGGGGATATAGGGATATATGGGTACATACAGGTGATTCACTTTGTTATACAGAAGAAGCTAACACAATATTGTAAAGCAATTACATTCCAATAAAGATGTAAAAAAAAAGATAGTCTTGCAAACTACTAGAAAGAAAGAAACAGAAATATTTCTAACTTAACTAGTATTTATTGAGCTCTCATTGTATGCCAGGTGAGAACTCAGCACTGCTGTAGGTGCTGTGATATAGCCATAAACAAATCAGATGAAGTCCCAGATCGCAAAGAATTTAAATTCTAGTAATAAAACCAGACTAGCATTTTTTTTAGATAAACAAGGACTTTCTGTATAGCATAGGGAACTATATTCAATATCTTATAATACCCTATAACGGAAAAGAATCTGAAAAAGAATATATATATGTAAATACATAAACAAAACAGAAAACTGTATATCACTTTGCTCTACGCCTAACACTAACCCAACACTGTATATCAACTATTCTTCCATTAAAAACAAGCTAACTAGCATTTTAAAAGAAGGGCAGTCGGGGGAGGGGGTGATTCCAGAGCCCTACCTTATATAACAACTTAAAGCAAAATGCAGTTTTACTTTTTCTGATCCTCTGGGTGATTATTCTTTTGGGAGTCACAGACTCCTCTGAGGAACTAATGAAAACCACAGACTTACTCTAAATCATTAAATAATGTGTATGCACACACATAAATACATTTGCAAAAACTTTTGGGGGATTCACGAACCCCTTTATTAAGAATCCATGCTTAACTCTTTTCCACAGATTTTGATTTTAAAGCTGGGAAAATATCAATATTGCTTATATTAAGAAGACTGAACATATTCCAGAAAGTTGAAATAAAAAACAAAAATTTAGTAAAGCAACTTAAGAAGAGTCCCCTAAATAATGAACTTTCTGAATATATTTTAAATGATTGACTTATACCCAACTGAGCTTTTAAAAATACTTTTATTAATCAAAAGATTTTTTTAATATAAGAAAAATGAATAAATCCCTATTTCTAATGGTACTACTTATAGGCATTCACAGCAGAACAATTCTATCTTGGACATAAAGTAGACATTTTAGGAATCTAAATAATCTCTGATTTACTCTGACGAGCATTCATTTTTTAAAAATATCTGAATAAAAAATTATTTTCGTTATTTAAAAAAATTTAAAAAAATAACACCTCCCAACTGTCTCCTCCTCTGTATTTCTACCATACCTCTGTCTTTCCCATTCTGCAAGTAAGCCCCTGCCACTGTGTACTTCCTGGCAGCATCTTCCGCATGGCACGGATCTAACCAAGCTGAGAAGCATTTATGGAGCACTTCTGTGTCTAACTCACTGCTATAGTAGGTAAAGTTAAGAGCTAAGAATTTAATCAGACCTCTATAAGTTTTTCAGTTTTCTGTTTCTTTTGTAATTTTTAGTACATTTCTTCTACTTGTGATTATGGTTCAACATTTTTCTAAGGTTGTGATTATTCTGAAAGGGTAAAGTAATGTTTCCCAAAATAGGATTCTGGGCTGCAAAAGTGAGTTTTTACAGTAAACAAGGAAGTTTCTCTAATCCACACATCTATGTACTAATGATGAGTTTATACTTATCATCTCTGTGATCATTTCACAACTACTTGACTTCCAGCATCTCTTTAATCTAATATTGCATATGTTTCTAACAGATTAAAATACCAGATACTCCTTTGAGTCTGTCATTCTTATGCTGCAAACACAGGGTGGCTCTACACTCTAAAATACAAAGTTCAAAAGGTGTGTCCAGTCTCTTCACAAATACTTCTGGCACCCTGAATTCTTACTTTTCACCATAGCAATTCTCTGCTCTAGCCAAAACGATGTCCTCTCTTTCAGAGATAGCTTAAACTTTGTTCTTGCCTTGACCATCCATGTGAACTATCCTCCTCCTCCTTTACTTTCTGCCATTCAAACCATTCTTCAAAACCAATCTTCTCTGCAAATCTGACCTCCCAAGCAATCACTGTACAATTCACATGGCAATTAATCACATGCTGTATTTTGTCATTTCTTTTTATCCTTTAGTAAATGATGTGAAACCTTTTTATTAATTAATTTGTATGTTTATATCTACATTGCCAGGTGCATTGAGAGTAGGGATGGGGGACCATGCCTTGTTTCATAGTCTCCTCCCATATCAATTCATTACACAGTGGACTGTCAGTGTTTAGTCTTAGAAAGCTTATATATAAAGGTGATTAACTATACACCTCCTTCATTTATAGTCATATAATAATGGTCTTTAAGGCCAGTTTTATATCCAAGCATCTCTTCTGAGTTTCATGGTTCTGTTGCCTGTTTATTCACTGTTTATATAGCTACTATGTATAATAAGTATTTTCTATTTTTTAAAAAAGTTTAAAATTCATCCTTGGTAGATGTTAAACAAAAATTCTGGGTTATAAACTCTTTTTTTTTTGGAGTAAAAGCTGCCAACGTTCTTGAGAAACCAAGAAATCCAGCAAGTATATTATGAAATAATTTTTTCAGATTACACACTGGGGTTGCATTTTCAAACACATGAGGGAACAGGAGTATTTACACAGCTAATAATGAATCAATAACTATTTGAGGTCTCATTTCCTCCAAACCTGGTGATGGATGCTGTGTGGAACCTATAATCTAGCTGAAGAGGTAAGACTCTCTTTACTCTACCTCCCAATTACTACCATCTTTTTAGTTGTATCAACATCCTATTCTCACTTGTTTGATTTAGGGTTCTTTCAATCCATCACATGACATATCTTTATTTTTAATTTCCACATCTTTGTATACAATTCTTAATACTTTAAGGGACGTACCACAAAAGAAAGTCTCAGAATCACTGCTCCAGGACAAGGTATAAATTCTGTTATTAGCAATATATAGTATCATTCATTCAACTAACTAAAATGCATTAATTATAAAAATTTCCCTTTTTGTCAGTGTAACTTTTATTGTTAAGAAAAAAATTATATGATATTGCTGTACAATAATGAACACTGGAAAAAATGCAATTGAGATGATACATAATTTCTACCAGTGGCTGATGTCTCTCTCAAGACCTGCCAAGAGGAGCTAGAGACTTGGAAGATGAGTCTATTTCTTCTCAACAAGTTTCATTACTATGTTTGGCTCCCTTAAATCTCTGAAGCATACATGTTAAAATTAAGTTGTTCATTTTTAGATGCCCAAAAACTTGAAAACTCATAATCTGTCTCTGATTGAAAACTCATAACTTGTCTATGAGAAGACAGTTAGTTGAATTACTGACTTTGAAATTTAGGGCAGTTTTTTTAAAAAAGGACACTGTTTTGCCTGCTCGTACTAGTATTAAAATAAAACAAAAAACTTACACAGGAGCAGCTGATCAGTATTTCTAAGGAAGGTAAAGGGACAAAGAGTTTTGCTCTGATGAAGCACAGCAGGATACAACAAAATGGTTATCCCAGTTCAACATATATACCCACAGCACAACAAGAACGTTAAAAAATTATCCTCAGGTGTTCAACTGGGCACAAAGGGGCACTGAAAGGTCTACTCTTTAAAATAATAACATCACTATTGCTAACTTCCAGTGATGCTAACAGCCTGCTGGAGGAGAAATTGACATATTTAAAAGCACATTCTTTGTTTGCCTCAAAATTAAGATTTAAGGGAGAAAGAGAAGGAAAGGCAGACATACAGGGAAGAAGTAAGTACAGCCCACACAAAAAGGTATTTGATGCCCATTAAATGAAAACAAACCTATCTACAAAACAGAACTTTATCTCTACCTTCCACTTCAATATATTTCCTTTAATTTTAACTGACTCCTTAAAACGAAAAGCAGTCGTTATTTCCAGTATTTATATTATAAAATTATTTAAAATACTTAAGAAATAAAATAAAGCTTACCCCATCACTTTCTCTATGTGGATTCAGCCTACTATAAACAGCTTCAATAACATTGCGCCTAAAAAGAAATATGCTTTAGTTTTATTAAATTACATACAGTTGTTAAGCTTCTGAGTATTTTAAATAATACTTCATATCTTAACTACACTCAAAAATTAATTGCCTCATTAAATACCTGCCAAGAACATAATATCTGCATTTCACTCAGAACTTGATCCTGCACAATCCATTTGTTCTCATTTACCAAGGAAAGAAGGACCTTCATCCTCAAAGAGTATAATAAATAATGCCTTGAAAAGAAAATCTCTTCTCGATGAAATTTTAGAGTTCTTCTCTAGTATAAGAACTATCAACCCATTTCATCTTTAGATAATTGATGTACTTCTTACCAAAAATTATTTAATTACTAACTATAAATGAAGTCAAAATTTGTTCTTTTCCTTCTACTTACTTGCCGGCAAGACCTCCCCCAGGAGGCAAATTCGGGATATTTTCTGCAGACAAGATGCGCATGACATGGGCAAGATCAGGCATTCCTTCCTCACCAGACTTCTCCATAATTTCTGTAGGTTTTTAAAAAGAGTTCCTAAATTAATGTGATAACTCAGAATTCACACAGTGAAACAAGAGGTCCTATTTGGTAGTACCTATTTTAAAATATAAAATGCAAATATTACCTTACTATCACACAAGGAACAAAAAAAGTAAGATAAAAAGTTATTTGCATATATATATACTCATTTTAGCATTATTCATAAAAGCAGAAACTGGAACAAATTAAATATCCAATAAAAGGACAGTTAAGAAAATTTTGGTATAGCCACTGAGTGAAATGGTTTATAATCAGTAAAAATGATCCCTATGAGCACAGCACAACCACATGGAAAAACACTTTTGATCTATTATTTTATATAAAAATATAAACGTTATTAATGCTATAATTACAGGAAAACAAAAGCAATGGAAAGATAAGGACTATAAGAAGGGGAAAATTAAAAACTGTTTTATAGGTTTTTTGATACCTAGTTGTGTTCCACAATTTATTTAAAACAGAAAAGGAAAATAAATCTCAGAACTTGCTAATACTCAGAACAAAATAAAACATTTCCATGTTTCATTTATATTTACAATTTACGGAAAACAGATTTTTAAAGCATGATCATTTGGCCAGTATTAAGACATAAAATCCTCAAAAATCAGACAACAGCAAACTTACTTTTAAGACAACAAAAAAGCAGAGTCCTAAGCAGCCCTCAAGATGCAAACTCCAAACTGTTTCCCATGTGTCCCTCACAGGGACTTCACTGTGACCTTGATTTTCACTGCTCCCATTCAACTCTGCTCCGACTCCTACCTGTATCTCCAAAGGTGCTATTCAAAGAAACCTTCTATATTTTCACATATACTTCCTCCCTTGGTTTGGAACACTTTTTACACCAATCCAACCAGCCTCTTTGTATGGTTAAAGTGTATTTATACTTCAGGTTTCAACTTTATGTGTCACTTTCTCAAATTCTTCTCTGACCCACACCTGGCATAGGTGTATTGCTAGATACTCCAACTGTACATATTTACTAGATCACGGACCGCAAGCTTCTTGAAGGCAGGATTGTAATTTTTCTACATTACACTTGTATCTCTACAGTGCAGGGTTTCTCAACCTCAGCACTACTGATGTTTTTGACAATTTTTTGTTGTGAAGGCTGTCCTATGCATTGCAGAATGTTAAGCAATATCCTGGCCTCACTCACTGGACGCTAGTGGTACCCTCTCAGTTATGAGACCAAAAGTGTCTCCAGACATTGCCACATGTCTCATGAGGGACAAAATCCATCCTCCTCCCCACACCGGCCACTGAGAACCACTGCAGTCTAGCACTTCACCAGCCAATTTTCACAACCCACTGGTGCCCCTGCAGTCCAGTCCTCCACCATCATCTGCCACCTGCTTTAATGCATGATTCCTAATTGGTCTCTTGGCTTCCTCTCTTGTCCACTCTTGACAATCTCTTCTTCACATGGCAACTGAGAGAGATCCTTCTAAAAGTCAGATCAAGGGACTTCCCTGGTGGCACCGTGGTTAAGAATCAGCCTGCCAATGCAGGGGACATGGGTTCGACCCCTGGTCTGGGAAGATCCCACATGCCGGGAAGCACCTATGTCCATGCGCCACAAATACTGAGCCTGCGCTCTAGAGCCCACGAGCCACAACTACTGAGCCCGCATGCCACAACTACTGAAGCCTGCGCACCTAGAGGCCATGCTCTGCCCCAAGAGAAGCCACTGCAATGAGAAGCACACGCACTGCAAAGAAGAACAGCCCCCGCATTCCACTAGAGAAAGCCTGCGCACAGCAACGAAGACCCAATGCAGCCAAAAATAAATAAATAAAATAAATTTATATAAAAAAAAGTCAGATCACGTCACTCTCGCACTCTTCCAATGACTTCCCAGCACCATTTGAATGAAGTCCAAAGACCTCATTTTAGTCTGCAGAGCCCTACATGATCTGCTTCTTAGCAATCTCTCTTCATCTTTCACTTTTCCACCAGCTCATTCTCATTTAGCCACACACTCTAAGCATATTCCCTCCTCAGTCCTTGTTGCTCCCTTTGCTGGAATGTTCCTCCCCAGATAGCCATATATAGGTATCTGCTCAAATGTTTTTCCTCAGAGACCTGCCTAACCAATATTCCTTGTTACTGTCTGCTTACTGTTGTTTTTCTTCTATTAAAAAAAAAGGTCTCTACCACATTATAAACTCCATGAGATCAAGAATGTATTTGTTTTGTTTTCTGCTGCATTCCCAGTAACACACATGCTCAGGGACAGCTGAAGAAATGAATACATGTAGAAGGTATTCACCAAATATCTAATCAATTTAGGTTAAAGGCTACTCCCTGGTTAACATATACCTCCCCTCTGCATTCCCAATAAAAACACATACAAAGACTTGCCAATACACAGAATGATTTCACCTCAAAATTTTAATGTCAGATTACATAATCTAAAACCCTAATAGAAATATAATGCTCTTGAACAACGCTACCTTATAAAAAAGAAGTTAGGTACCAAGGCATATTGATTTGTAGTGGCTGCTTCTTCAAGGATTTTTAAGTGTTTTTTGATTGAATGATTAATAATCAAGTATCTACCACAGTCCCCAAGACCATATCATATTGTTACATATCTGTCATCTTTGCCATATAACATATATTTTGGAAACTTTAAAACTATACAGAAGAAAATTAATATTAAATGTTAACCCACATTGAGCTGAACTGACCACACATTTAAGAAATTAAAATTTAGGGGGCTTCCCTGGTGACAAATTGGTTAAGAATCCACCTGCCAATGCAGCGGACATGGGTTCGAGCCCTGGTCTGGAAAGATCCCACATGCCGCGGAGCAAGTGAGCCCGTGCGCCACAACTACTGAGCTGCGCTCTAGAGCCTGCATGCCACAACTATTGAAGCCTGCGCACCTAGAGCCCATGCTCTGCAACAAGAGAAACCACTGCAATGAGAAGCTTGCGTGCTGCAACAAAGACCCAATGCATCCATAAATGAATGAATGAATGAATAAACAAACAAATAAACAGAAGAAATTAAAATTTAGCTGTTATAGAAGAGTTTATAAAACCTACAGTTTGCTGAGGACTTAGGCACCGTACCAGGTACTTAAAGTTATCTCATTTATTATTAAAACAAACTGTATGGTTGGTGTTTTTACCTTTAGTTCACAATAAAGAAACTGGAGCCTTAAGAGATTAGGCAAGTTGGTTGAGATCATACAACTAGTAACTGAACAAATTTGAGTTCTTCCCCAAATGAAAACTATTTAGCTTCTTCTTTGTGAATGAAGAAATAGGACAATAAGAAAAATCAATAGATAGCTAGTGGGAAGCAGCTGCATAGCACAGGGAGATCAGCTAGGTGCTTTGTGACCACCTAGAGGGGTGGGATAGGGAGGGTGGGAGGGAGGGAGATGCAAGAGGGAAGAAATATGTGAACATATGTATATGTATAACTGATTCACTTTGTTATAAAGCAGAAACTAACACACCATTGTAAAGCAATTATACTCCAATAAAGATGTTCAAAAAAAAAAAGGAAGAAAATTCTTCTTGCCTTCTGGTAAATTTGAGCCAGCAATCCCCCACCCAAATACACTAGACCTTTTAGAAAACGTGTATTATTAAAAACTCCTATAAACAGCTCCTCTTAATAATTATGATATTATCAACAGGAATAAGAGTGCCTCTGACATTGTCTTCAAAGTGTTCCCACGTTTCTTATCTTTCCATTACCCTGAAAACAGAACTCACTGACAATTCAGAGCTGAAGAAATTGCAGACCAACAAAAACAAAACCTTTATGCACCTTTGTTTATGGTGTGTGGCTAGACAGCTGTAAAGCTAGAAAAGATACATCTGTCCCCGCTCTCTAAATCTGCAAGAGAAGGTAGTTTTCCTTTGGTAATTACACATTTGAAATTGCAAATTTTTGCATTTCAAACTATTACCAATTACTATAGCTACTGTTCATCTAAAACATGACTCGTAATAGGCCAAATTTGACAAGCTGACTGCAACATAATCATTAATTATATCATTCAAGTGTACTATTAAAAAATAATAATAATCAAGCCATAACGGTGTTAGGAAAAAATATAGGTCAATATGTAACACTGAACTCTGCTCAATATTATGTAACAACCTAAATGGGAAAAGAATTTGAAAAAGAATAGATACATGCACATGTGTAACTGAATCACTTTCCTGTACACCTGAAACTATCACAACATTGTTAATCAACTATACTCCAATATAAAATAAAAAGTTAAAAATATATAAAACAAAATTTTACATTTTGTTCAAAAAAAAAATGTAACCCTGAATTGAGGAAAGAACTTTGTTAAGAATGATATCAAGGCAAAATAAATAAATAAAACTGACATAATATAACTTCATAAAAAGTAATTTTATATCTAAAAATCAGCACGTATAAAATCAAAATGAAGTATTAAGTTGGAGATCCTGTCATAGACTCTAACATGTATTCTCTATCAGGGTAACCACTAAATTAATATTTAAAAGGATGTATAACTGATAAGCAAATGCAGGGATGAAATGGAATGGAAAATACTGATTAACCCAAAAGGGAAGGAAGGAGAAAAAGGGAAAAAGAACAGATGGAACATACGTAAACAAGTAAGATAACAGATTTAAACCCAAACAAATTAGCAAATTATGTTGAAGATAAAGAGACTAGGTTTTCCTCCCCCTCATTCCTGAATAATAATTGATTTTTAGTCCAAAAGCTGCAGGAAATTTTAAAAGAACTATTTGATAAACAAGGAATAATAATCTTCCTTTCCTTCTAAATAATAAAAAAAAAGCATCTGTCTTACCTTCCACCCGTGATTCCAAGTACTTATCCAACTCTGAGTCTTTTCTCATTGCTTCATCTGAGACCTTGGGGGCATTTGAAAAGCAAACTAGTACAATACTCATGTTATCTCGACTTCCCTGTATATTAAAAAAAAGAAAAAGAAAAATTATACTTCAATAGTCTACCAACTTTCTATTATTTACTTCAAAACAGATTTAATTACAATAAGCAATTACTTATTTAATCATCTAGAATGTACACCTTCAACACATTCATTTTCATTCCAAAGAACTATGTGAAGCACACCCTGAAGAAACAAGGACTCCAGGTATGCATAGATCATAATTATTTTATGACTTTTGATTCCGTGTACCTTTTCTTATCCACCACCATTCCACAACCTGAGAAAAGATATCTTCACATATATTAAATCTTCTAAAAACTTTGTTTCCCACTCAAGATTGCATATTCCCAAAGTGACTTAAGCCCCAAATGCATCCTCCCAAAGAAATATACATTATTTTCCTAGCTAATTAACCTGCATCAGAGCAGTGCTACTGAAACTCTATTGAACTGACTTGGCTGAAAATTGTTGATCATTAGATACCCAAGACACTAAAATGAACAAGCAGAGAAGAAAAGTTAAACTGGAAACTCTTCTGAGGGTACACTATCAAACAATTAAACTGAGATACACTGTAGTCAGATGTAATAACTTTTGAAGAAATGACATCAGACTGTTACACAGAATTACAGTGTCAGGATTTGTAGAGAGCAGCTAAAACTGCTAATTTAAGGACAAATTTTACTGCTGCCTTTTTAATCACACCATCACAAAAGGAAAAGGAAACAATATATAGTACTCTATTACTGTGAGACTATAAGCAATAAATTTAAAACATTTTCTCACTAGTTTTCTTATAGGTATATTACTTTTATTGAGTTTTTTTTAGAACAGAAAGAAACTGTTCTTGGAATAGTGATTTTTTTAACTCCTTTTTTTTTTTTTTTGCGGTACGTGGGCCTCTCACTGCTGCGGCCTCTCCCGTTGCGGAGCACAGGCTCCAGAGGCGCAGGCTCAGCGGCCATGACTCATGGGCCCAGCCGCTCCGCGGCATGTGGGATCTTCCTGGACCGGGGCACGAACCCGTGTCCCCTACATTGGCAGGCGGACTCTCAACCACTGTGCCACCAGGGAAGCCCATTAACTCCCTTTTTAAAATTTTATTCACCACTCTAAAAAACTAAGTCAATGGCGGTGGGATTTGCCAACCCAAGTGAAAAGAGCCAAGGCCACACCCATGCTAGTCTAGTCTTTTCAGTCATCATGGCCAGAATCTAGGCAAGCATTGTTTGGTTAAGACTCGCTACCTTTTTGGGACCCACATGACATAGCCAAAGATAGGCAGGTCTTGAAAAACTTCTGCCACAATCTCCTAAAACTCAGTGGAGCAAAGTTTGAAGGCACTAAAGGCTGGGTCTTAAGAAGGCTTCAAAAAGAGTAACGCTCTGCACAGAATTCTTATGCTTTAGTAGAAAGAATCATGATGAGTATATAACCCAGTTCTCAATATCTGGAAAAAGAATTAGGATTTCCAAATTGGCCCAAAAGAATTTTACTCCTTAATGAAACCCACCAAAACTTGCATAATGACTTAATATTAGAAATACTACACTGGCTATATGAAAAAAATAAAATAAAATAAAAAATTATATATATATGAAGATATACACACACATATCCCACATATAAACCCTATGGTTCCAAACAGCAATACATTCCATAGGAATCAGGATTTACCATATAAATTCAGGTCAGGCAAAATCTTTATACCACAGATATTCAAGAATCAAGCATCACTTGAATACCAATGATTATTTTTTAAAGCAATTTCATGAATAAACAGAATTCACACCTTACATTTTTAGAAATCCAGTTTCTTCTAACCATTCTCTATTTTGTTAACAACAGCATGATTGTTTAGCCATTCCTAATCAATCTATCTATATAATTTCCATTAGATTTTTATAAGTTATAAAACATACATCTTATCATTTGGAAAATTAACTAAAAGATAGTTTCAAGAAGTTTAAGTACCCAAAGATATTTAAAGGAAATAATTTAGATTAACACCTTGGCACGTGTGATTTCAATGATGGTGTTTCTATCTCTACATAAAGAGAATTTTCCCCTAAACATAAAGTATGAGTGTTTCAGTAATTTTTATACAGCAATTGAAAAAGATACTTCCCTTTATGCCTCTTCAGTTTTCTAGAGATAAATCATCCTTGCATATTCAGTATAAATTTTCTGCAAATTCCAGAATTGAAATGTGATTCAAAAAAAAAAATCAAGTTGAACAACTAAGGCAATTAGCCAGATGTTTAAAACTAATTATTTCAGCCCCTTTTCATTTTTTAATTTTGACAATAGCACAGCAGTAGTACTCTAAGGAATCAGAGCTTTAATAGACAGTTATAGATCAAAGTAGCCAGTGCCCCTGCTATAAGTAAGGGTATCTAAAATTAATCATTAAATAATTTGATGCTGTTAGCTTTAAAGATGAATGCTGCATGGTTACAAAGAAGTGTTCTGGATCAAGTCTTTACACAGCATATGAAATAGGTTGTGAACAGAATCTCTAACACTACCAAAGTTAGTAAATGAGTATCTGATAAGTGAACCATAAATATTCCTCATTTTTTAAATCAAATTTTTTAACCTGCAGCTCACTGCAGTTATCTCATTTACACAGAGCTCAAAAACCAGCCAAACTTAAGGAATAGCCCAAATTTTCAGCCATCCATGAAAGATGCATCCTATCATCACTTCCTTTCAAGAATACTCAATTCTCCCACCATTTCTTTATTGCTTGAACCTATATTTCCCTTCATACAAATCTACCTCTGTTTCATAACCATCATCAACAGAACTAAAATTTATTGAGGACTGTAAACCAGATACTGTTCGTGCACTTGCCAAAAGCTTTACTCTCAGCAACTCCATGAAGAAGATATTATTACCTCTATTTTATAAGATGAACAAACTCAGGCTTTGCACTAAGTGGCAGAGCATAATTCAAAATCCAGCTGTCTGGTTCTAATACCAAACCCGTGGTTCTAAACAGTGTGCCAAGAAGCCCCAGGATGCCACAGTGTACTCAGAGATATTTTAAATGCAGGGGGGGAAGGAGACGACACAGTGATACTCAACATCTGTGGACACCTCACAAACCAGCTCAAGGTAGTTCACACTTTTAACATTAGACAGCACTATATTCCTCTCAATGACATCCTATTTTTCCAAAGCTGGGGTTCTGGGAGTTACTGTGATTAAAAAGCAAGTCCTCATAAAAATCAATGTGATACAGGAAACAAGTGTGACAGTGCCTAATGATTCCAAGGTTTGAGAAGCTGTGCATTGTCCAACAGGTGCACACATGTCATCAGTATGTAACTGTAGTTTTTAAAAGAATGAAATAAAACGTTTTTTCAATGTATGTGTATTATTTGTTAATTACTTTGTATACTCATTAAGTTTGGCTCTAACTACTTAATACTCATAACTATTACGTATTAATACGGCTAAGTAGCACTGTAAAAAAACTTACCGAGATACTCAAGACACCATCAACAAAGAAAGCTGGGGGATGTCTACACTACATATACTGTATTTTTACATCCTTCTCTTCCATACTTCAAAAAACCCAGCCACACCCCACTCTAATATTATCTATGTCTACTTTTAAAGTAGCATTATTTATGATATTTTCTGAAAACTATAATGGAAAAACTCCTGAGTTCAGGGCTAAACAATTATTTTGGGGGGTATACAATTAAGTACATTTTCCATGTTTTATCAATAATTTGGATTGATATTGCCTTTGGAAAATGTTATTAATTTCCCCTAACTTAATCCAACTATCAGGTATTATATCTCATGTTTTAAAATAAATAAGCTTCTAACAGGTGATATATAAATTGAATTAAGGGAAATCAAATTGTTATTTTTAAAAAACAACTTAAAGGAATATTGACTTTTATGATTTAAGAAAAACAAAGCAGGTGGCAAAGTAACATGCATAACATGATCCATTTCTGTAAAAAGCAAAAAACAAAAAAAGGAAAGAAGAGGCCCTGAACCAAGATGGCGGAGTAGAAGGACATGCTCTCACTCCCTCTTGCAAGAACACCAGAATCACAACTAGCTGCTGGACAATCATCGACAGGAAGATACTGGAACTCACCAAAAAAGATACCCCACATCCAAAGACAAAGGAAAAGCCACAGTGAGATGGTAGGAGGGGCGCAACACAGTAAAATCAAATCCCATAACCGCTGGGTGGGTGACTCACAGACTGGAGAACACTTAGACCACAGAAGTCCACCCACTGGAGTGAAGGTTCTGAGACCCACGTCAGGCTTCCCAACCTAGGGGGTCCAGCAACGGGAAGAGGAATTCCTAGAAAATCAGACTTTGAAGGCTAGTGGGATTTGACTGCAGGACATCAACAGGACTGGGGGAAATAGAAACTCCACTCTTGGAGGGCACACACAAAGTAGTTTGTGCATCGAGACCCAGTGGAAGGAGCAGTGACCCCAGGGGAGACTGAACCAGACCTACCTGCTAGTGTTGGCAGGTCTCCTGCAGAGGCGGGGGTGGCTGTGGCTCACTGTAGGGACAAGGACACTGCCAGCAGAAGTTCTGGGAAGTACTCCTGGATGTGAGCCCTCCCAGAGTCAGTCATTAGCCCCACCAAAGAGCCCAGGTAGGCTCCAGTGTTGGGTTGCCTCCAGCCAAACAACCAACATGGAGGCAACCCAGTTCCACCCAACAGCAGTCAAACAGATGGAAGTTTTACTGAGCTCTGCCCACCAGAGCAACAGTCAGCTCTACCCACCACCAGTCCCTCCCATCAGGAAACATGTACAAGCCTCTTAGATAGCCTCATCCACCAGAGGGCAGACAGCAGAAGCAAGAAGAACTACAATCCTGCAGCATGTGGAACAAAAACCACATTCACAGAAAGACAGACAAGATGAAAAGACAGAGGGCTAAGTACCACATGAAGGAACAAGATAAAACCCCAGAAAAACAACTAAATGAAGTGGAGATAGGCCACCTTCCAGAAAAAGAATTCAGAATAATGATAGTGAAGATGATCCAGGACCTCAGAAAAAGTATGGAGGTAAAGATTGAGAAGATGCAAGAAATGTTTAACAAAGACCTAGAAGAATTAAAGAACACACAAACAGAGATGAATACAATAACTGAAATGAAAACTACACTAGAAGGAATCAATAGCCGAATAACTGAGGCAGAAGAACGGGTAAGTGACCTGGAAGACAGAATGGTGGAATTCACTGCTGCGGAACAGAATAAAGAAAAAAGAATGAAAAGAAATGAAGACAGCCTAAGAGACCTCTGGGACAACATTAAACGCAACAACATTTGCATTATAGGGGTCCCAGAAGGAGAAGAGAGAGAGAAAGGACCAGAGAAAATATCTGAAGAGATTATAATCGGAAACTTCCCTAACATGGGAAAGGAAATAGCCACCCAAGTCCACAAAACGCAGAGAGTCCCATACAGGATAAATCCAAGGAGAAACATGCTGAGACACATAGTAATCAAACTGGCAAAAATTAAAGGCAAAAAAAATTACTGAAAGCAGCAAGGGAAAAAGGACAAATAACATACAAGGGAACTCCAATTAGGGTAACAGCTGATTTCTCAGCAGAAACTCTACAAGCCAGAAGGGAGTGGCATGGTATACTTAGATGAAAGTGAAGAACCTATAACCAAGATTATCTACTTGGCAAGGATCTCATTCAGATTTGATGGAGAAATCAAAAGCTTTACAGACAAGCAAAAGCTAAGAGAATTCAGCACCACCAAACCAGCTCTACAGCAAATGCTAAAGGAACTTCTCTAAGTGGGAAACACAAGAGAAGAAAAGGACCTACAAAAACAAACCCAAAACAATTAAGAAAATGGTCATAGGAACATACGTATCGATAATTACCTTAAACGTGAATGGATTAAGTGCTCCAACCAAAAGATACAGGCTTGCTGAATGGATACAAAAACAAGAGCCATATATATGCTGTCTACAAGAGACCCACTTCAGACTGAGGGGATGGAGAAAGATATTCCATGCAAATGGAAATCAAAAGAAAGCTGGAGCAGCAATACTCATATCAGATAAAACAGACTTTAAAATAAAGAATGTTACAAGAGACAAGGAAGGATACTACATAATGATCAAGGGATCAATCCAAGAAGAAGATATAACAATTATATATGCACCCAACACAGGAGCAAGTCAATACATAAGGCAACTGCTAACAGCTATAAAACTTGGAACAAAGTATTTGCAAACGAATCAATGGACAAAGGATTAACCTCCAAAATATATAAATAGGTCATGCAACTCAATATTAAAAAAAAAAACAACTTTGGGGGTGGTGGTGTGATGAATTGGGCGATTGGGATTGACATGTGTACACTGATGTGTATAAAACTGATGACTAATAAGGACCTGCTGAATAAAAAAATAAATAAAATATAAAAAAATTTTTTTAAAAAGGAAAGAAAACCTTGTTTTTATACTTCTATTTGTATGAATAAACACAGAGAATTATTTGGAAGGATACATAGCAAACTGTAAACAGTGGTTACCTAAGGGGAATGAGACTGACAAGGAGGGACATAAAGATTAATAACTTTACTTCAAACATCACTGCATTTGTTTAAAAAATTTTTAATCTTGTAATTATTGAAAAAAGAAAAGGAAAGTCTTAATGTTTCCCTTAGGAAAAAATTTTTCATCAAATCCTCTGGGAAAGTTTGGCGACATATATACAAAACTTAAGTCAGATAACTTGGATTCTAGACTCTGCTTCAAAACTCACCAAATATCTGACTTACAGCTTTTCTTTCTTCCTTTTCTTTATTTTTCTTAAAGTCTTTTAATGACAAACCTCCATTTCCTTACTTGCAAACTGGAAATTAAAATTTTAATTTTTTTTCACCTGAGAAGGTTACTATGAGGATAAATAAAATGAGTGTGATCTGTAAGTTATGAAAGGCTATGCAAACAGCTGTCACATATTCTATGTGACCTGAAATTAGTTAGCACAAACACCACGAATGCTAGCAGCCCTGGCAGTAAAATGGGAAAGCTGCTTTCTTAGGAACCATTCTTCCCTAGAGTTAATCATCTAAATAGGGTAATACCTGACCAGAGTCATCCAACACTTGTAGCTTCATGTTGCTAAATAGCAACTCTGAAAAATTATCCTTAACAATAATAATGCTAGCTACCTTTTATGGTTGTTGTGAAAAAATAAATTAAAATATGTGTAAAGTGCTTAGAGTATACTGCATTTGGCTCATAAAAAGCAATTTTTTGATACTATTGTGATTTTGATGGTTATAATCTCCCAAGAGTTCATGAGTTAACATATAAAAGTCCCTGTAAACTATTAGGGAATGACAAACGTTAGAAGTGCTAGAAAATTTTTAACACTTAATTCATTTATTTATTTTTTATTTTATTTTATTTATTTATTTCTTGGTTGCGCCATGCAGCTTGTGTGATCTTAGTTCCCTGACCAGGGATCGAACCAGGGCCTGGCAGTTAAAGTGCCAAGTCATAACCACTGGACCGCCAGGGAATTCCCAACACTTAATTTAAATCTATTATCAGGAAAATATCTTTAAAAAACCTACTTAAAAACCCGATCTACTCTATCTTTTCTCTTAAAGCAGCTAACACCTGGACCTAGAGATTTTCATACTAAGTGAAGTGAGTCAGACAGAGAAAGACAGATATCATATGATAGCACTTATATGTGGTATCTTAATAAATGGTACAAATGAACCTATTTACAAAACAGAAATTGAGTCCCAGATGTAGAAAACAAACTTACGGTTACCAAGGGAGAAAGGTGGAGTGGAGGGATAAATTGGGAGATTGGGACTGACATATATACACTATTATATATAAAATAGATAACTAATAAGGACCTACTGTATAGCACAGGGAACTCTTCTTAATACTTTATAATGATCTATATGGGAAAAGAATCTAAAAAAGAGTGGAGATATATATATGTATAACTGATTCACTTTGCTGTACAGCAGAAACTAACAACACTGTAAATCAACTATTCTCCAATAAAAAAATTAAATTTTTTTTTTAAAATAAATTTATTCCACCATTAAAAAAAAATGCAGCTAACACCTACTGAGCAATTGCTAACGGCTAGCACTGGCCTACCTGCTTTCCATGGATTTTAAATTTTAAATTCAATCTTTCAGACTAAATTCAAAGCAATCATATGTTCTATTTTAATCCTATTGTTTTATAATATTGCTAACCCTTGGTTTTACAATACAAACAAGTGGAATGACAAAATTATGGAGTCAGAAAAACAGGAATGGATAAGAAGCTTATCTAATTCCATAAGTAGCATGTGGCAGTTCAAAAAATTCATATGTCTGTTGTGTTTCAACACAAAACAGCTAACTAAGCTTCTCAAAACTGATTTCAATTTAAATGCAACTTCATTCAAAGGGAACTACGATGGTCAACTTCAATCAACTAAATTAAATGAAGAGGTTGGTGTTCCAAACCCTTGTGTTCCAACCCCTTATCATTTCTGAGATTCTGGGATTCTGCCTAGAATCTTTTAACACCATCAACAAAAAAAATTAATCCATTTAAACTGATGAAACCTATCAAATGAAGATATACCACCAGAATCATTCAAACCCCATTCAGAAGGGTTGGGTCAAAATTCCTGAAAACTAACATCCTTTCAATGGAAGGGAGAGTGCAGTTTATCCACAATATAAACTTCTTTCTTTACTCCAAATTACAGATCTAATAGATTTCTGGCTATTCCCTCAAAACTACATGACACTCTACTATGCAACCATGAAATATGATTTTGATAGACACATACGGACATGGAGATCTTTCTACAATATATTGTTGAATGAAAAAGCAGACTACAGAACAACAAATATAATGATCTCATTTTTATAAAAATATACACATTCAGAGGCAGGCAAAAAACTGAAAAAATAAACACTGCAATTACGAAGATAGCCTACTTAGGTGGGTGGCAAAATTTTTGAGTGTTTCTTTACATATTCTGTATTATATAAATTAAAAAATATATATAAATTCTGTATTATCTGGCTTGCTTTTCAATAATTTTTTTTTTTTAATAATCGGGAAAATGTTGTTTTCACTTCCTAGTTAGGCAAAAACATATGCTTGCTTTTGTCTCAAAAAGCTGCAGGTCAGACTCTCTCCATATAGAGTCCAAGGAGATAGACATCTTTAGAACCACTTACCATTCCAGCACTGACAACTATCAATATTTCTGTATTTAATTCATCTAGAGAAGCAAAAAGGATACAACACAAAAACAAATAAACAAAAAAACAGAAGAGCTAGAGACACCATCATGAAAATCCTTTCAGAAAAAAGCTGGAAACACCAGCCCTTACATTTTCTCTTTTTGAAGTTGTCTCTTCCCATTCTATGGAAAAGAAGTAGATACTTCAACAGAAGCTGGGCATTTCCATAGACTCAGAGATCCTTTGAAAAATTTTTTGGCTATGCCTGTATCTTCCACAGCATCTTACATGGTGAGGAAATAGAGTGGCTCTAATCTAGACAGAATAAGTAAGGCAAAACCTTTGTATCACATAACCAAAGGTTGGTTTTGTCTTGATAGCTTTTCCGAGTCACAGAATACTTATATATTCTAGGCACTGGCCAGATAACTCAAATTTTAATTGACTGCTATGTAGACGCTGTCAAAAACCCAGTTGAAACTACTGAACATTTTAAAGACATCCAAGGAAACTGCTAATTATCTGTTAGTTTGTACTTTCTTCCCTATTATTGTATCAAGTTAAGATTCATAAAATATTGCAAATGTAAATTAAACTTTTGTGTTCCAAAGGAATTCTTAACAAGATTGCACTTTATATTAGTCTTTGGTTTTTTAATCAGTAATGATAAAAACATCTGTATGAAAAGAATTCTGATTATCTCCTCTAAAAATATTATCTACCGTGTCATATATTATTTATATAGAGTCACATGTAAATTCCTTTTAGATTTTATGCTAGGAAAAAGCTTCTTTTACTATAGAATAAGAAATATACAATTCTTACTTCAGTTTTTGTCTTAGCTGCTAGTGGGCTCAGAACTAAATTACAAAACTTTACTTAGTCTAGGCTTCTGGTGTATCTTCCAATACTATGTGGCTCGTGATCTTTTGTATATCTAATATAGAATCATACCCTCTGTACATGTTTTTTTATGAAACTGCTGCATAGACAGCTATTGCCAGGAGTTCCCTGGTGGCCTAGTGGTTAGGATTCTGGGCTTTCACTACCGGGGCCTGGGTTCAATTCCTGGTCAGTGAACTGAGATCCCACAAGCCGCACAGTGCGGCCCCCCATCCCAGCAAAAAAAAAAAAAAAAAAAAAAAAAAAGACGGCTACTGCCAATGTTGAGAATTTTAATCAAAAGTCACAACTGTGTATAGATGCCTCTGCCACAACAAAAAGCCATAAATTATTTAAATGACAACAAATGCCACAAATTTATTAAACTTAATTTGCAAATTAGAAGATTAAGACAAATGAGGACGGCAACCAAAAAAAAAAGCTTTCATTTCTGGTGAAGAAAATAATTTTTAAATATATAGGTCTTCCCCAATGAAAATATTAAAAGCTTTAAAACTAAGTTTGCTTAATTTTACTTACCGTGTCTTTTCAAAATTAATAGGGCATTTTAATTATAACAAAAAAGACTTACATACCTTATGCAAACAAGTGTCCACTACCCAATTGCACACATTTTCCAGGTCATCAGATACCTCAAGCCTAGATTTAACAAATTCACAGAGCTCCTCATTACTCATAACATCCCAGATCCCATCACAAGCCAAGATGATAAATTCATCCTCTTCTGCTCTTAAAATTTCATAAACCTCAGGCTCTGGAGAAACAAGTTGTTCTGTTGGGCCCTTGCCATCAACACACTTGTAATCATAGTCCCCCAGAGCACGAGACACTGCTAATGAACCATTAACACGCTGTATCATTACGCTGCCTCCTGCATTTTGGATTCGCTCTTTCTCCCTTGGGTTGCAAGGTTTGTGATCTTGGGTAGAAAAGCAGACTTGTCCATTCCTATACAGAACAGCCCGTGAATCACCACAGTTGATGAAGTAAATATGCTTAGGTGAAATCATAACTCCCACTGCAGTTGAACCGCTCCTGTCCATGCCATTTCTGAGATCTGAAAAGTTACGCATGTATTCATCAATTTTCAAAAAGCCAGTTCTGATACCATTCTTGACGTTTTCCACTGAAGGCTCAAGAGCAGATCCTGATTTTCCAGCTGCCCTAAAGTCTTCATTATTAGTGATGTGTTCTAATAAGTGTGTTGAGCAGTAATTTGCTACTCTGGATCCAGCGTGACCATCATAAACTGCAAAAAACGACCAGTCTTCCAAGCCGTGAGGAATACCTACGACAGCTGTGTGTGCATCTTCCATCTCCACTCTCCATCCTTGCATACTACTCAGGCCATAACGTAAACCATTCCCAGCACCATGAGCATTATGTTTCTCAGTTTTGGGTTTATCCAAAAATGCACCCATGTTTAGTAATGAATCTGAAAGGAAAAAAAAAAATTGTAGGTGTTACATGTTTAAATTTGATAGAGCATTTATCTACAATATTTTATCTATTTTCTAGTAACTCCTGATCAAGTATATTTTTCAGTACTATCAAAATTTACTGGAACAACAACAAAAAAGAAACCAAGAAAATGTCCCCATATACCCTTCTTCTAGAATAGTAGTTTCTCAATCCTAGCACATTAGAGTCTCTGGGGATGAGACCCAGATATCAATATCTTTTTAAAACTGCCTCTCTGGTGATTTGTCCGTAGAGCAAGTTGAGAACCACCATTCTAGGAGAAAGGAAACCAAGAAACAAAACCTGGTTAAGTTTTTTTTTTTTTTAATTCAATTTATAAGATAACTCTAGGGCTCAATATATAAGACGCAGGAGTGAGAATATTCAGAACGTTGCAACATCTTGTTCAATCTACTAAGGTAGAAAAGTATGCTAACACATTTTAGAAAGACTTCCAAAAGCAAGTGTTGTAATCAGGTATTTTCCCCCCAGTAATCCTGAAGACAACCCCCCAAATTAATTAAAACACAAAATCTCAGTTTTAACAAACATGTGATTTTACTTAGGTTTTACTGCACATCAAATAAAAAACTTTACTTGGATTGACTGAAGCCCATTAACCCATAAAAATAAATATAACTTTAATGATGTGCTAAAGAACATACTACTTAATATTGCCGTGCTTCACAATCCATGAAGTAGCATTAGGACAGCTTTTACTCAGTGCTGGCTGACAAAGACTTAAAGCCCATAGAGAGAACTGTAAAGTACCACTATGCATCACCCTCCCTCTCAGCTTTACTATTACTTTAGAATAAGGCTTTTCCAATTTCAAATGACTTGGACTGGAACAGTGGGGATGAGAATGCCTGGTACGTTTTCCACATACAATCCTGGCCCTAACGCTTGCTAGCTGTGTGATCTTGAGTTTCCTAGTCACTGGTACCTCAAATTCCTTCTCTGTCAAATGGGAATAATAACAATAGTACCTACACCTGACAGGGTTGCAGTGAAGAATGAGTTAACATATAGTGCTTAGAACAGTTCCTGAGACACAGTAAACACCATAAAATGTTTGCTGTTATTATTTGCTCAAAATGCAAATTCCATGGCCCTATCCCCACACCCTCAATTTCCTTTTTTTTTCCAGTAGATCTCGGATGGGATCTTCAAAAAAGCATGCTGGTGACTAAAGAATCACATTTTGAGACACACTGGTCTAGATCAACTGACTTTCATTTGGATCTAGGTATCTTTGTGAGATATCTTTTTCAGCTGTAACCATTACCTAACTTTACAATAAAACTAAATATTCCTATTCCTAAAAACCCAATGAACCACCATATATAATATTTATAAATTACAGCAATTTTATAACTTTTCATGAGTTATATATAATACTGTACTAATAAATTACAAACACAAATATTTATAAAAAGGAATTTTGGAAGGACAAGATTTTACTCAGACCTAAAAATTAATTTCATTCAAGTATGATAAAAAATTATATTTTGTATTGAGAACAATGTAATAGAATATGCTTATTTGTTAGCACATTGGTTTGATATTTTGATACAATGATTTGAAAGCCTAGTTCTAAGCACATTTTAATTTAGATTGTTTTTAATGCTTATTTCACCTGAAAAAAAAAAAACCCTTATAAAGATACCTAAACGCAAATGAAACTGAATTGTTGACTGTATTTATCACCCACTCTTCAATCCCAACTACCAATTATAAAAAAAATTTGTTATCATTTCCCTTATCTTGATGTTCTTCGAATTAAGGTTCTGCTGTTTCACATTTCACGAAATGGGCTCAAAATTCACAAGAGCTCCTCATTTAGAAGAGTTTTAAAAATAGTTTGGAAATTTCTATTTCCAAATTTGTTTTTAATTTAGGGATAAAGAGAGAAGGAAGGAGGAGTCTTCAATAAAAAGCTATAGGAGACCCGAAGAATCAAAGGGAGCCTGGAACGCCAGCTTGGAAAACCATCAGGAAACAAAGGAGCCCTGAGGCTGGGCAGCCAAACACTGTGAAAGTTACACCAAGAACAGCCTTGCCTGCTGCTGCAGTGATCGTCTACGTTCCGTCTAATTTCTTTCTGAAAGTCACTTTCTCAAGATTCAAAGTTTGGGAAACAGGTATCTAAGTATCTAATTGACTGAGCTCTGGTCACCAGCACACCTATTGGCTGTAACTGGGACTGCATTCTTTCACAAATTAGTAAAAATGTTTTTACGTTCAATATTGATCTCATTTTAAAGTTACGGTTGTCCCATAATGATTTAATTCTTTAAACATCATGAAATATCATACATATTTTATATAATGTATACACACAGCTAAAGAGTACTAAAACTACCATAGAGTTTAAGAAGTAGAACATTATCAAGACCACTGAAGCCTCCTATTATCCTGAATTTTCTAATTAGTATTTCTTCTAGTTTAACCATATTCATGTGTGGTTGTTTAGTTTTATATGTTTGACACCTTACACTGATGTAAAATACAGTATGTTTTACTCTAGTACTTTTTTTTTCCAGCTCAACACTGTATTTCATTTACATTGATGTATAGAGCTGTAGTTCATTCACTATATGCCACTGTATGTTTGCACCACAATTTTTATCCATTCCACTATCAATATGAGTTATTTCTCATTTTTTAAAGTATAAAACAGAGCTGTTTTGAACAATCGTGGTGCACATATGTGTTTTCCTAGAACATATACCTAAATTCCCAAGTGCTTAAAGTTTATATAGATGATCTTTTTTCCAACAAAAATCACAAAACAAACCATCTCCAAACATTTGTTTCTCAACTGTTCTTTCACTAACACTACTTTCTTTAAGACAATTACTTTCTTAGTAAGTAAGCTTCATCTTGAATGGCATGATTAAGAGTGTATTTTCTTTTATCCAAAAATATCTGCATAGGAATCAGCAATTACTATTTTAAGTTCTCTAACTCTTCAAAAGCAAAAAACTTTGCTATGAGATAATCATCAAAACTCTATGTGGCAGACTGTACCTTCTTGGTCATTTCTCATTTCATTCACAGTAAGCCCTCAGTATCAGCTGGTTCCACACCCTCAGATTCAACCCACCACAAGTTGAAAATACTCAGGGAAAAAAAATTCCAGAAAGTTCCAAAAAGCAAAACTTGACTTTGCCTTGCACCAGCAACTTGTACATGGGATTTATATTGTATTAGGTAATCCAGACATGATTTAAAGTATATGGGGAGGTTGTGCATAGGTTGTATACAAATACCACACCATTTTATATAGGGGGCTTGAGCATCTGCATATTTTGGCATCACCACTGTAAATAGCTCACTGAATCTTAAAGTTAAAGGTCTTGTTTTTATAAAATTAACTACACTGATGACACCCTAATAGCTCTGAACTCCTGGTTCAATTTCTTTGCTGCAGTAATTTTCCTATGTATGTTGCAGTGAACAATTTTCACCTTAAGCGACTATGATTTTTCTTCCAAAAAAGGTTATCTTTATTAAAGAAGCATTTACTGTTAAGATACATTTGTCTAGCATCTCTTTGCTTTTACTCTTCACTCCCCCCAAAAAACAGATTTTATTACTGAAACAAAATTTAGCAAATACCAAGAGGAAAGTATGTTACAAACACCTATATTTTAGTCAATCTTAAATCTCCCATGTGTAATAGTTCTCACACTGGTTTCTTCAACTTGGCAATGATTACTACATGTTTCAAAGGCATGTGATGAAAAAGGAATGTATTTTAATTTGGGGCCATATATTCTACATATTATTTCAGTCATTTTGACCAAGGCAGGAAAAACTAGTGTTTCCCCAGTGGTATGCTTTGTCTTTTACTACTCAGCAAGAAACCTCAAAGGGCCTTGTAAACATTTTATAATTAAATTTAGTGAAACTTTGTAGTTACTGTATTGAATATTATATGGCTCTATCAAACACCTGTGGGGGGGGGGAACTCATAAAGGTTAGTTTTTACCCTCAGAATGCAATTTTTAAAATGTCTTGCTAATTTGCTATAATTTTATACTATGATTTAGCCATATGTCAAGCACACTATACACTTAGGCAAGCTATGGTTTCAACAACAGTAAATTGAGATCCACATTTCAAATAATCTTTGACAATCTCAAATTTTGAGAGGTTGATATTTGAGATCTGATTATATTATAGGTTTTACCCCATAAGAGCCCATACTGGGATTAGGAGTTCTAACATTTTTTACGCTGTGTGCTTGTATGTGCTCTATTATAATTAAAATCAATCTAATGTTTTGATAGGAATCTTTTACAGTCACTTGCTCATTTTTTGAAGACTGTTTAGTTAAAACCAGATCACATGGAGGGACTTTCCTGGTGGCTCAGTGGTTGGGAGTCCACCTGCCAATGCAGGGGACACAGGTTCGAGCCCTGGTCCGGGAAGATCCCACGTGCCGCGGAGCAGCTAAGCCCGTGTGCCACAACTACTGAGCCTGCACTCTAGAGCCCGCGAGCCACAACTACTGAGCCTGCGCTCTAGAACACGTAAGCCACAACTACTGAGCCCGGGTGCTGCAACTACTGAAGCCTGCGCCCCTGGAACCTGCGCTCCACAACAAGAGAAGCCACCACAATGAAAAGCCCGCACACCGCAACAAAGAGTAGCCCCAGCTCGCCGCAACTAGAGAAAGCCCGTGCGCAGCAACAAAGACCCAATGCAGCCAAAGACAAATTAAAAAAACAAAACCAAAACATGACCAACAACAACAACAAAAAACTGGATCACATGGAAATCAATGTAATCACATGTAAACTTCAATGTGATACAGCAATGAATACAAGTGAGGAAGTAAAAATTCTACTGTTCCTTAGAATCTCTCACCAGCCCATTTGACATACTAACAGCGTGGGGAAGCCAGTGTCAATCACTATATTAAATGTAATTTGCCTTTTTCAAGATGAAAGACAATAAACAAAGGTTCTAATCTTTAAAAAATTAATGCTGATGGATGGTCCTGCATACTCCCTGTAGAGACCACTTGGTCTATACAACTCTGTGGGCCTAAGAGGTTTTACAAGACTGAGAGAGAATATATGCATAGCAAGCATTGTCTAAAGACTGAATGAGCAATATTCTCTGCACATCTGTCTTTTTCCATTGCCTTCTTTGAGATGAATACATTACTGAACTCACAGCAGCATAATGTTATTATTTACTTGCTTAATCAATGGAACACAGTAATTGTACTATAAAGTAAGCACCTGAGAAATGGTATTTTAAAAGGAGTTATACACGGAAGACTGGGGACTACTGGCTGTCTTTTTTATTTAAGTAGTTTGCTATAATCACCTTAAGTAATCACATTTTTAATAATCACTTAAAAGGTTTCACATGTGTGTATATAGTATATAGCATTCAATTCTGGGCTGATTCTAAAATTTTTCATTCAGAATCAGTACATAAAATACAGCAATAAATCATACATACTTGTATTTGCCACAGGAATACCTTAAACGTACTTTAACAACAGTACATTAGACACTCACTCAAGCATTTTCTGACTGCCTACTACCTGCCAGGCACTGTATTAAGTACTAGGAATAAGATGCCCCCATCCCTAAAGGAATGTATAGTCTGGTGGAAGACAAAGACCAGTGCACAGGTTTTGAAGGCACACTGTGATACAGGGGCTATAATGGGATAAATACAGGTATGCCAAGAAGAGGTATCAAAAAAGTCTTATGTAGTTAAAATTTTTCCAAAGGAAGAAGCCTAAGCTGAGACCTAAAAGGTGTAAGTGGGAGAAGGAAATAGCCAGCATATACAAAGACGAGAAGAAGAGTAAGAGCACAATTAATTTGGTATGGTTGTGTGTGTGTGTGTGTGTGTGTGTGTGTGTGTGTGTACATGAGCATTTCAAGGAGCAAAGCAGGAGCACTGAAATTCTAAGAATAACACTATTTCCTACTGAGATGTCCACTGACTACTTATCTTAGAATCACAGATTTGGGAACTCAAAGATGTGTCATGCCCTTCTTGCCTAAGCAAGTAGCAAACCAAACTGATAATAACTGCTTTTCATTGAGAAGAACAAATCTGGAAAAAAAATTCTAGAGGCCCTAAAATTTAGATAGGTAGATTTGGAGTTGACATTTTTTTCTGGAATAAGCCTCCACATTAAAAAAATCTGATACCTTTGAGCTTGCTTACAAACCAACTCTGAAAGAGGGTGAGGGAAGAGGGTGGGCAATCTTTACACATAACAAGCCAAAATTAGGTTAAACGAAACTTAAAGGGCTGTTTAAATACTCAAATTGAAATATTACTATAATGTTCAAAATAAGGTCAAATACATGCAAAAGCTAAGATACTAACACTACTCATCACCAGGTGAAACACTTTCAAAACTGAGTATCAGGTTCCCGTTTTCTAAAACCCTCTTTAGCTCACTCAGAGTCATCTCTACTCCTTAAGTCAAATGATCCATATAACAGAGGCTTTTTTCTCCCTTTCCCTCTAAACATATCTAGGGACTAGAACTTCATCTAAAGAAGTGGATTCATAGTTGCTGGAGAAGAACAAAAGCTAATCTCGACTTACAAAACACCAGATTCCCTGGATAAAACTCTCTACTATTCCTAAAAACATTAAACATAGTGCACTTGGCTAATAATTTATTTTGATGATAAACTCTGACAAAGAACAAGAAAAATTATCTGAAGCACTGTGTTTTAAAAATTCTTTTGAATTTAAAGTTCTAGTTCCCTTGCCTTTGCTGGCAGACTGGCTGATTTGTTCTCATCAATCAAGTAAGAGGGACCAACTTACTTCAAAGCTGTCCTCAGTTTACAATCTAGCCCACCTATATTACATATTTATAAACAAAATTGACAGCACAGTAGGAAACAATAATAGGTCCTCAAAGAATATAGCTTCATTTTTTCAAATAACAAGTAACTTAGAAATAAAAGGTGAAGGAAAAAACACTTACCATACTGAACATTTGTACTAACTGATTCTAATATAGTCTAAAATCAAAAGCAGGACTATTGGGACTTCCCTCTGTGCTCCCAATGCAGGGCGCTCGGGTTCGATCCCTGGCCAGGGAACTAGATCCCGCATGCCTCGACTAAAAGATCCCGCACACGGCAATGAAGATCCCGCGTGCCGCAGCTAAAACCCAGTGCAGCCAAATAAATAAATAAATATTTTTTTTAAAAAAAGGACTATTTTGGGCTTCCCTGGTGGTGCAGTGGTTGAGAGTCGGCCTGCCGATGTAGGGGACGCGGGTTCGTGCCCCGGTCCGGGAAGATCCCACGTGCCGCGGAGCGGCTGGGCCCGTGAGCCGTGGCCACTGAGCCTGCGCGTCCGGAGCCTGTGCTCCGCAACGGGAGAGGCCACAACAGTGAGGGGCCCGCGTACCACAAAAACAAACAAACAAACAAACAAACAAACAAACAAAAAAGGACTATTTTGTCTACCATAATTTAGACAATGAATTATTTTTAAAATTGTGCCCTCCCCTTCCTTAACTTCCTCCCATCCTTGCACAGTTACATCCTTCCTGAAATGTCAGATTTGGGTCCTATCTTTCCCAGAAATCCTTTCCCCCAAGGTGCTCTACTAAACTTCATTAACAGTTCTTTACCATCCACTTAGCACTTAGCACATGCTGCTCTGCATAATTAACGGTCCTTCTGTGTATACCTATTTCCCAAAACAGTAATTTGTTTCTTTATTTTCCTGCCAAAACAAATACTAAATTAGTGTTGGAAGATTTTTTTTTAATTAGTTTGACAGAAGTGGTTTAACAAAGCAACATTTCCATCCCCAATAAATGTGATAAATTTCTTATGTGGCCTTTACCCTTAGTCCATACACCCCCTAGAACTGGAGTAGATTCCATAAAGAAAATAGACATTTCTTACATTACCGAAAAGAGAAAGGACTCAAGCCAAAAAAAAAAAAAAAATCCCTGAAACTCATCACTCCTGTGTTATAGAAGACCCTCATTCTCTCAAAGGAAGACTTCCAGGGAGGACAGCATCCAGGAGTGGAATCTGGAATAATGGATGCTTAAATGGTGTCCACTACATGAAGGCAATCCAAGAATTATACCATATGAATGAAGCTGTACACAGGCTAGGCACAGACTAGATTATGTATTTGGCTATTGTGCTCTATGTTTATTTCCCCCTTGGAGTTCCTCTACCTTTAATAAAGTTTAGAAGTTCTTATCTCAATTATCTCATGTCAAATTAAGTAGGAAAAGTCTCATGTCCATGTTCTAGAGAGGGCACTGAAGGTAAATTGAATGCTCTCTGCCTCAGTCAATACTCAGGGGCAATAGTAAAAAGGGACAGAGTCTCCCAAAGGAGAGAAAAATTTTGGCTTAAGAAAAAGAGCTGGGAATGAGAGGACTGACCTCTACCTGCTTGGACCTGGATTTTTTTTTTTTTTTTTTTAAAGAAGTAACAGTTTACTCTCACATACTCATAAAGTCATTTTAACAGTTATGACATTTAACAGTTTCCCTTCATAGAATCAACTATAAGGTTTGGCCGTGAATATTTCCTCATATGAATTACAAAAGTATCTATTAGATGAGATTATTAGGACCAAGTGCCATATTTTACTGAAATGATCTGGGAAACCTTCATGCAACAGAAACCCTAGAAAACTATGCGTTTGAGTACACACATCTATCTAGACATCAAAAGAACCAAGAAACCTATAGCACCTAAAAAATTAAACATTTTCTGATAATAAATAAGAGTACCAACTTGTACCCAAAATACATACACATACAATAAACATAATCTCAAGACAGTGAACTGTAGGAAACAAGAATGCCTAAACATTGGGTTTGATTCCTTGCTCTACCAAGTATCTGTTTTCTTAGAAAAAAAGCTATACACAACAATATTGAACATCTACTGTTCTGAAATTCTATGTTTTGGGAGTCTGATTAGTAAGTGAATTACCAGCTACCAACAGGTAAAAGATTATATATGACACTGTAAGACCAAAATACAACCCATAATAGAACAGTACCACTGGCCAAGTTCATATTTCATATGCAATACCTAATTAATGTAAAAAAAGAATAAAAAAGGATTTAGGAACTTGAACCAGATTTCTCAATTTCTAAATGAAAGTTAAAAGTTATGTGGGCTTGTTCCCCAAAGCTTCCAAAATGATAGCAACCATATCCTCTACTCCAACTTAAAAAAAAAATAAAACAAAACCTCCAAGTCAAGCACATCCTCTTATTTACATGAAATTTTATAAAACACTCCAATCAAAAGTATTTATCATCCTTCTGAACTCTTGGAAGTAGCGTCTCTCACACACAAGGCAATTAACTATATACTGTTTTATGATAAGCCTTATATTAAATATTAACATTTACACCACTCTAAATGTGCTCATGTCATGTGGAACCAAGTTTCAATGTCAACATTTTATTCAAACCAAAAGCAGTCTTCTTGCTGAAATTTACCTTTTCACAGAATTATACTTGCTTGTTATTATATTTTTCTTATTTACCCAATTTGGATTTTCTCTTTCTTTTTTTTTTAAAGGAGTCACTAGTTTGGCACGGCTATCTTTGGGGGAATTTTAGTTTTACATTCTACATAAAGGAAGTCAATGCTTCTCCATGTTGCTGAGCACTGTTTGACAAAAGAAGGGACTAACATTTCAGTAGAGAATACCCCTAACTCATAGAATGTAAATTCTAAAAAATAAAATGTACACAAAATACTGTGTATTTATTTTAAATATTTTTTCTCAGAGGAAGTTCGAAACATTCATCAGATTCTCAAAGAACTTTCTGATAGCACAAACAGATGAAAAACAACAGCCACAAAAAGGCTGAGACATTTAGCTCTACCTGATCCAAGCTTATCTCTGAATGAGCTAAAATATTTTACGACTCACGTAAAGGACTTCCAGTTAAAGATGAAGGACTGAACATAAACATTCGTTTCTCTTCTAAAATTCTGCTACACTTCATAAGGGACCTTTTATATCCATAAAGATAAAGTTAATGGGAGTGGAGACAGCAACAAGTACACGTGAAGCCTGGGAAGCAGAAGAACCAAGACCCTTAGTGGAATGCTAAGTTACAAACTAAGCCAGCTGCGAGGAAAGAAAAAAGCAAGCTAGCTTAAACTCCTCTGGAAGTGGAAGTGAAGCTGGGGCTACAAACTGGAGCACTGACTGAAAGTGTACTGAAGAAGTAGTTGGACTCCCCAGAATTCTCCTCTCCCGTTCAGTGTAGCAGAATGAATGAATACAACGCTCACTCCCCAAAAAGAAGGCTTATTTCTGAAGAAGGTAAAACAGGACTTTGGGAACTGAAGAATACCAGGCAGAGATGAGAGCTGGAAGCTACACTTAAAAAACATAAGTGAAAGTTTATACTTATTATTTGACATACTAACCTTTTTCAGACACTTGATTTTCAAAATGATGGCAATCAAATGTATACCCTTGTTTTTCTACTCTTTAGAATCTCACTGGCCCAAAAGGAAGATCAAAAGGTGCTAACAATGGAGGTTACTCAAACAAATATTTCAGCTGAATCACCCTACAGTGAAACCCACAGCCAACAAATCCCACGGACAAGCACAGAGCTTCCAATCAGCTATTCAATGCCCACTTTAAAATATAAGCAGACAGTCCATGGACAAACACAGAAGAAGTTCCCTAGAAGAAGAGAGGGGGGCCAAAACAAGCAGAAAACGGCAATTTGGAAGAGAAAGGGATGAGGTTAGGAAAAGAAAATTTAAGGAAAGAAGGGAGGAAAGAAGCAAGTGAGCAAACTCCTTTCAGAAAGATAAGATTTTGAATTCATGAAATAACAGGATGTTATTAAAAGGAAAAACAGAACATTCAGAGGAACAAAAGAGCTCCTGTAAAGTAAAAACATAATCATAGAAGAGAAAGCTGGGAAGATAAAAATTGAAGGAAACTCCCAGAAATTAGAGCACAAGGCAGACATGGTAAAACAGTAGAGGATCAGTCCAGGAGGTTCAAGAGCCAAATAACAGGAGTAAGAGACACAGAAAATTGAAGAGAAGAAGTAATTTTTTTAAATAATCTAAAAAAATTTCCAAACTGAAGGGCATCAATTTCAAGACTGAGAGGACCCACTCTGTGCCAAGCACAATGGATGAAAACAGATACTTACAAAGGCACATTATCAAAAATTTCAGAACACTGGAGGTAGGCAGAGCCTATATGCTTTCAGAGAGAAAGAAAAAAGTTTCATACAAAAGCTCAAGAATCAGAATGGCACTGATCTCAATTGGGGGAAAACTAGGGGTTAAATTAATGATTAGTACACCAAACAAAACTTATTAACTCCAAGAAAAACAAGAAATTGTGCAGGAAATAAAAAGTAATCCTATCTGGAAAACATGAGGAAGAACGG
>NW_020174013.1:7585974-7600386 GCF_003031525.2 Neophocaena asiaeorientalis asiaeorientalis | reverse complement strand
GTGTGTGTGTGTGTGTGTGTGTGTGTGTGTTTGGGGTAATGGAGTGATTAAATCTCACCTTCCATAATGGGATAGATAATTCCTAGAACTAAAAAAAATCAAGAAGCACAGTTGTTTAGAAATCTGAAGATAAATTCCAAAGGAATCAGCTGCAAGAGTTCGAAATGGGTCTGGGGAATCTTCTCCAAGAAGAGGAGCTTATAGAACTATTTGGTTCTTTAAACTGTGTAAATGTTTATTTTAATTAAAAAAGAAAACACACTAAATTAAGGAAGCATAAAGTAAAACAAAAGCACACTACGTGGATAAGAAATAAAGAACCGTATTGCATATCATGAGCTCATTTCCCTAATATAAAAAAGGTCCCATAGATCAGTAAGAAAATGACCAACATGATAGAAAAATGGACCAAAAAAACCCACAAATGGATCTTAAACTGCACCCAACACTCAAAAAAGAAATGAAAATTAAGACTACACTAAGGTAACATTTTTCATGTGTCAGATTATCAAAGGTTTGGCAATCATTCTCTTGACGAGATGATGCAGAAACATACACTGCTGGCACCAACAGACTGGTACAATCTCAGTGGAAATCAATTTAATAAAGTCTACCAGAAATTACAGTTGCACATAATCTTCAGCCAAATTCTAAAAATTTACTTACAGGTTTACTCCTACATGTACAAAATGATATGTAGGCAGAAGTAAAACACACAAAAAAATCTTAGTATCACTCATTTGGGAACTGATAATTTTATTTAATAGGGATGAATTATGATACATACTAAATGATAAAACATAAATCATAACACCCTACAGTTTTCTAAAAAGAATATATACACGTGTGTACAATGCATAGCTGTATATATTCATGCATAAATGTATGTATTCATTTTCTGGAAGCATACAAAGAACTGATACTTTTGGGAAAGAAAAATCAAGAGACTGGAAGACAGTAATGAAAGATATACTCTCCATTATACACTATGTTGTACCTTTTCCATTTTAAACCATGTAAACGTAATAAAAATTAAATAACAAATTTAATGACATTTAATGAATGTTATTTCAACTAGGAAAATTCCTTTATAGTGAATCCTTCTTTAGCAATCAAAAGCTATAATCTATAAAAATGTAAACCATTATAAATATCAATATATTGATACCCAAAGGTTTTTTTTTCCCTGCAAACAAATCAAAGAAACAATCACTCATACTGACATGGTGAGTGAGCCATTAACACCTAGCAGATACATCCTGTTCATTTTAATATACTGTCATTTCCCTGAAGTAGTAAACCCACTGGTGAATCCTGCTATTAAAAAGAATAAATAAAAAGCATGAATTCTACACTCAATGCAAGATAAAAACTGAGATGTAATTAATGGTCTCTATAAGTTAGCATCAAACTAGGGCAAAGCATATCATAAATTCATAAAGAGATGTATATACCACTAACAGACAGAAAAGCCCCTTTCTGAAAAGAATTTAGAACAAGACTAAATATTTAGTACTGCTATGATATAAATAAAAGTATCAAATTCTACTTAAATGAACTGCACTTCTGTAAGAGACAAGGTGAAAACAAAATTCTCATGGTGTACTTTATAATTTTACAGAAATAGGATTAACAGATACTTCTCTAAACAGGAATATAAAATCTGTATTACGAGGCATGTTAGCAAAAACCCAATATTTCTGGTACCTCTTGCAAGACATTTCTTCAGTGTAAGATACTGTAGTATAAGCACACTCTGAAAGAGACTTGGTACAAATGCAGTATTAAGCAGATTTTAGCTAGCAACACAGAGCTACAGGAAAACAAAAAAAAATTTTTTCATATTTTCACAATGGCAGTAAACAAAAAATTACAGATGTCCCTGAGGAAAAACAAAAAATACAAAGTTCCAATTAAAGAGAACTGTATCTTACATAGGGATCAGTGTATAAAGTCAGCATATGGCTAACATGATGTCGACTCAAAATTACCCTTGCAAAAACCTTTAAAATAATAAAAGTTAACATTTACATAGGCTCTTTAATATTAGCAGCCACTGAAGCCTAATACACCTATATCAATCAACTCATTTAATCTTTGCAACAACCTTATATGGTAGATATTATTATTGTCCTCATTTTATAGATGAGGGCGCTGAGCCAAAGAATGGCTGAGTAACTTGTCCAAGGTAGGCAGAAGAGCTATTGTAACCAAGCTGTCTGGCTCCAGAGTCCATTCTCTTAACCATCAACAACACACACCATAGTAAATATTTAAAATATGCCAGTGGGGCTTCCCTGGTGGCGCAGTGGTTGAGAGTCCGCCTGCCGATGCAGGGGACACCGGTTCGTGCCCCGGTCTAGGAGGATCCCACATGCCGCGGAGCAGCTGGGCCCGTGAGCCATGGCTGCTGAGCCTGCGCGTCCGGAGCCTGTGCTCTGCAACGGGAGAGGCCGCAGCAGTGAGAGGCCCGCGTACCGCAAAAAAAAAAATAATAATAATAAATGAAATAAAATATGCCAGGTTTTTTCCTCCAGAGTTGAAACAAATCTGTTTCCTCACATGAACAAAAATATCTGTATGTCAGAACATTGACTCTGCATTCTCTCAAACACACCATTTATTTCATTAGCAAATCCTATCAGTTATATCTGCAAATATATCCAGAATCAGAATCAGTCCACATCTCTCATCTGTAGCTGCAGCTGCACCATCCCAAAGTGATCATCGTCTCTTGCCTAGAATACTACTGTAACTAGTGGTCCTGCTTCCACTTCTGCATCTCTGTAATTCATTCACCAGAGTGATCTTTCTTCAAAATGTAATGAAATCATGTCACTCTTGACTTCCCATTGAATTTAAAAGAAAACCCAAACTTACTACAGCCCTCTATGATCTGACCCCTGTTTAGGTCTTCAACCTTACACTCTCTAGCCACTGTGGACTTTTCTATTCACTCAACATGTCAAGCTTGTTCCCGTATCTCTGGACTCCTGTTTTTACTGTTTTCTCTTCTTGGAATCGCCCTTACCTCTCCACCCCCATACCTGCATGGCTGGCTCCTTCTTGACATTTAGATCTCAGCCCAGCTGTCAACTCGAAGAGACCTTTCCTGACTACCCAATCTAAAGCATTCCCCTAATAACATCACAGCTCATTTTCCAGTTTTCTTTTACTCATAGCTTCCTGAAACAGTTTCTCATTAAATTCTTTACTTTTCTGATACCAACCAGAATGTGAGCTCCAAGAGAAGAGAAACATCTGTCTTGCTCACTGACAAAATGATTAAAACTACGCATGGCACATGGTAAGCACTCCATAAATATTTATGGAATGATTGAATGAGCAAGTAGCACCAAATGAAGTAGCTGGCTTACTAGAAATAATCTGCATTTGACGATGCTCACATTATGGGAGGCTGAACCATGGTTCCCAAGTCAAGCTCATTAAAGCTATAAGGTTCAGTACTCTGACTTACCAAAGATATAAAACAACACATTCTGTTCTGAAGTACCACATTTTAAGAGGAACATTGACGAAATTAAAATATATCCCAAGCAGAAGAATGAGAACAGCAGGCAGCTCAAAAAACACATCATATAACAAACATCTGAAGAACCTGGGACTGCTTAGACTAGAGAGGAGGTAATAAGTCCCCGTGTCCTTGTAAAAGAAGAAATGGCATATTCATTTATTCCAGAGGGCAGATCTAGCAGGTGTCTGGTTAACATTAAGACATTTCTTAAAAGATTGCTATTTATTAGGGATGCTGAAAGGATGCAATTAAGTTAAAAACTGGAGTACAGATGTCCTTCAATCATTTAACTTTTAAAAATTTACACGCACTCCTCACCTACTCCCACCAAAGATTAAAGAGAAAAAGACACCTCTATATTAGAAGATGTCTATTGTTTATAAATACATAGAAACCAAGATGCATCATCTTGGCATCTACTGCAACATAAAAATATGAGTGCCCTTTCTAAGCTAAAGTCAAAATAGAATATGGAAAGAGGAGCTAATAAAGAAGGGGGAGTTCAGGGGCATAAAATAAAAATTGTGATCCCCACTAAAATGATTATTGCTAATACTACTTAGAAAGAAACATAAATAATACAAAAATTGTACTCATGTAATAATGTAAAATTTGTACATATAAAGGAAAATATACAAAAAATGAATATGATTGCTGTTAGACTGATGATGTTATGAGAGTTCACAGCAATTTAAAAATACTATCTTTAATTGGCTCTATGTTAATAACTGTTGAAGTAGGGTGATAGGTACATGGGGGCTCAATTTACATTGTTATTTCAACCTTTACGTATGCCTGAAATTTTCCATAACCAAAATGTTTCAAAACTAATTTAATGCTGTCTCTCTAGGTTCTACCAAAATTAAGACCACTTATTCCTGAGCAACCACACTTAGATACTTTTAATTGTAATGATATTTAAATTGCAGGACATGTAGAGAAAAAAAAATGCCTGAACCACTTCATTCTGCCTTTATCCCCTCATAATTACAAATGCCAGATAGTTCTCACACTTTTATCAGGCTCTTGGCCAAAGGTAAGAATCTTTTGCTGTCTCAACAGCATGAGGGGATGGACTGCAGAGAGCTTTGGTCAGAAACCAAACCCTTTCAAGGACAACCAGGTGACTAATCTGAGAGGGTTAATGGTCCTCTCACCTCTTATTTCAGTTAATTTTTGCTCCAGAGGCTCATTATAACAAGTAATCATAATATGCTTTTATTTTATTTGAGGCACTGAAGAATAAGTAAATACTTCCACAACACTCATTCTGTGGCAGGCACTGTTTTAAATGCTTCACAAACATTAACTCATTTAAATTCTACCCTTTAAAAAAACAAATATCAAAAAAGCAAAGAATTCTCAAAGAGACCTTTAACCAAAAATCTTTAAACAAAGCAAATCATAAAATTTCAACAAAGGACATTCAGATACTGCAAAATTCCCCCTCTCCTTTCTACATTTGGCACACTATTTCTTAGAGGGGGCACATGGACATTGGCAAGCCCTGCACAAGAATAACACAATCTGTCAATCCCATCTGCTTCCTATCAAACAGAAGAGGTAGTGTCAGGGATGCCTAAGGCCCGTGGACAAGATTTTCCCCAAGGGTTTCTAAAGATTAGTATGTTGTTCTTTTGACTAAAAAACTAATATAAACAGCAATAATAAAAATGCTTAGTTTTTTTGTTAGCTCTTCACGCCAGGCTCTACATTAAGAGACTGATGTGCACTATATCATTTAAATCGAATAACAACTTAGTAAAGTTAGCACTATTAATATTATTATTTTACAATTGAGAAAAGTGAGATACCTAGTGCATCCAGACAATACAACTTAGGTGGCATGTCAGGATTCAAACCAAAGGAGACTAGCCTAGAATTCATCTTCTTAAACTCAAGGCTTAAGTAGTTGATGCATTACAAACTTTTCCTTCTTTTTTAAAAATCAAAGATAGTTATACAAATGTATGGGGACCTAAAAGGCAAGGGTACTAAATATAATGTGGTACCCAGATTGAATCCTGGCCCAGAAAAAGGGAATTACCAGAAAAACTGGTGAAATCCAGATAAAGTCTGGAGTCCAGTTAATAGAATAGTACTAATGTTGGTTTTTTAGTTTAGACAAATACACCACAGTAATGTAAGAAGTTGACACTGACCAAAGTGGTTAAGGGATATGCAGGAACTGTCTCTACTATCTTTGTAACTTTTCTGTAAATCTAAAATTATTTCAAAATTTAAAGTGTGGATAAAACAAGGATTATAAATTGGCTATGGGAAAATCTTTCTACCTGTGACTCTTTGCCCATCATGCTAGGGTGGCTTAGAAATGCATCCTAAAAATACCAAGATTATAAAATTGGAAACTCTGACTCAGTGGTTCTGTTTCTCAGAAGTTACCTAAAGAAACAACCCCAATTGTACATAAATATTGTGTTATTATTTTAAAATATTAAAAATACTAGCAAATAGAATCTATCAGCATGTGAAAAATCCTCTATAATAGGAATAGAAAAATAGTTGTATATTTGGAAATTAATGTAATTCACCATTAATAACAGATCAAAAGAGAAAAATCTTTGTGTATAATGATGTTCATTACAGTGTTATTTATACTGAATATAAAAATAACTTGCATTTCTAACAACAGAGGAATGGAATATATCTATAGCAGTGGTTCTCAACCAGGAGAGATTCTGGCCCCCAGAATACATCTGGCAATGTCTACAGACATTTTTGATTGTCACAACTGATGTGGGGAGGGAATATCACTAGCATCTAGTTAATAAGAGTCCAAGAAGGCTGTAAAACGTCCTACCCTGCAAAGGACAGGCCTGCAGCAAAGAACAGTTCAAATGTCAACAGTGCTGAGGCTAATAAGCCCTCATCTACAGGATGAAATATCATACAGCCACGTCTACAAAGGATGTGGGGGAAACGTATTTACAATTTAAGGAAAAACTAGCCGCTATATTTAAGCTATTTGATTTTAAAGGCAATTAAAGAATGCCATGAGAATTCAATTCCTCACTCTCCCACACCCTTCTAAATAAAGCCACTTAAAGCAGGAGAGGAAAAGATAAATCAGGCTAGTTTTCAGTCTTCCAAAGTGCTATGCACAGGGAAGTGGCACAGTGTCAGACTTCAAGGAAGCAAAGCATGACAGAGTGTTTTATCACTAACTCAACTGTTGTTCTTTCAAACATGTGAAGGGATGCAAATTATCTCCCAGTGGCATAAAAATTATTTCGAGACATCTGAAAATCAATAGATGCAGAAAGAGGCTTTGTCTAAACCCCACTCCCCTTATCTACCTAAAAAGCAGAGTCTTCCAAAAGAATTTAACTAGACAAAAATGCCACTTTCAAGGGAGGTTTCCAATAATAGAGGACATTGACTCCTATCACCTGAGATGAGAAATCAAACACTGTCAAAGACTATCGTAACTCCCATCTACTTTCCTAAAGACCTATTTGTCTTTCCTAAAAGTCTTCTGTTTTTCCATAAGTGGAATAACACTACACCAAAATACATAAGTAAAAACTACCAGTAACACAAGGGTAAAGAACCAGAAATAACAGAACAGAATTAATTCACCACTCCTGGCCTATGGTAGATCAAACAAAAAAAAAAATTTTTTTTTCTTCAAAGCTAGAATAATCTGAGCAACAAAATAAAGTAGTATTGGATTATAACCCAAAGTATAAATATTAATGAGTCCATACTGATAAAAATAAATGGTTGAATAAATGAATAAATAAGAGAACAGACAAATCTCCAGCGTGGACAAATGCCAGGTAATTTATGTAGATACTCCACACTCAAATAGATGGACTATTTAACGTCCCACCCTTTAAGTGTAGATTGGGCTTGGAGACTTCCTTTTCAAAGAGCATGAAATGAAAAGGGGGGCAAAAAGAGTAATTACAGTGGAGAAATCTGACACACTACTTCAGCCAGGTGATCAAGGTCAACATCAACAGTCATAATCATGTTCACTGTATGTTCTCTTGATACAATGTGATGAAGATAGCACTTAATCTCTGTGGTCTTCTTCCCCAAACCCCATTACTCCAGTCTAATCATGAGAAAGCATCAGACAAATCTCAGTAGAGACATTCTACAAAATACCTGACCAGTACTCCTGAAAATTGTCAAGGTCAAAAAAAACAAGAAAAGTCTGAGCAACTCACATAGCCAAGAGGGGCCTAAGGAGATATGATGATTAAATGTAATGTGGTATATCTTAAATGGGACGCTGAATAAGTATGAGCTTTAGTTATTCTTATAACCAATATTGGCTCATTAATTGTAAGGGCTCAATTGAGCAGTTCTCACTTGGGGTTTCTCATATTATTGCACACAGATAATGGCTGGGGAGACACAGGCAGTCCCCCATGTCCACAGGTTCTGGATCTGTGGATTCAACCAACTGCAGATTGAAAATAATTGGGGGAAAAAAATTCCAGAAGGTTCCAAAAAGCAAAACTTCAATTTGCCATGCTCTGGCAGCTATTTACATAGTATTTACATTGTAGTGGGTATTATAAGTAATCTAGAGATGATTTAAAATATACGGGAGGATGTGCATAGGTTATATGCCAATACTTCACCATTTTTTGGTTAACTGTCAGCAGTCCTGGAAACAATTCCGACACCCACCCCCCAATACCAAGGGATGACGGTAGTCACCTGAAATCTCATTTAATGATTAGCAGCTGCTAGAAGCTCTTGGCTAGGAATTCAGGTGGGACTTGTCCCCAGGAGTGCTTGTAAGTGGTCTCTCCAGTTTGACTAGGTTAGGGTAGTCAGACTTCTTACATGGCACCTGGCTTTCCCCAGAGGGAATGTCCCAAGAGAACCAAGCAGAAGCTGCATGGCCTCTTCTGAGTGTCACCAGAGCTACATGCTGTAGGTTACAAGCAAGTTACTAAGGACAGTGCAGAGGGACACGGACACACCTCTTACACAGGAGGATTAAAAAACAATTTGCAGACATGTACTAAGAGTACTACACATGGGGGACTTCCCTGGTGGTCCAGTGGCTAAGACTCCATGCTCCCAATGCAGGGAACCAGGTTCGATTCCTGGTCAGGGAACTAGACCCTGCATACTGCAACTAAAGATAGCACATGCCGCAACTAAGAGCTGGTGTGGCCAAATAAATAAATAAATATTAAAAAAAAAAAAAAAACTACTACACACAGGAAAAGACTGGAGGTTTACTTTGAAAAGGCTGAACTACAAAGGCTCTGGATTCAGAGACAGATTGAGTTGAGAGTCAGAGTAAAAAAGTCTTAGTGAAACCCTCAGCATTCTTTCTCAACTCGACTTCCAGAAATGTTATAAACCTCAGGCAGGCAACAGCTCTACTGTTCTCTGAGGAAAATTCAGTAAAATCCCTTACAGATTACTTACAGGAACACTCTACAAAATCGTCAGGTCACCCTACAGGGAGGCCTGCCAGATGACAGTCCCCATCCATTCACATAAGGCTTCCAAACTTAAATATGAATAGGCATCCAAAGATTACCAGACATAGAAGGAAAACATACAACACGAAAAACAGAATCAAAGAAAGAAACAAAAAGGAATCAGAGAGAAAAGAGAGTAGAAAAAAAAAATCATCAGGAGAAATAAGAGTATTGTATTCATGAAACAAGAATGAGATGTTATAAAAAATTTTTTTCAGAGAAAAATGAAGTACTCTTAGGAACTAAAATGAGGACAGACGTTTTTCAATAAAAGGTCACAAAATCAAGTTGGAAAAACAACCCCAAAAAGATTCTCTGCACCTTACCCCCACACCCAGCCAAAAACAACAACAGAGAGACTTAAAATAGGAGAGAATGAAACTAAGAAAATTTTCAGATCAGTCCAACTAATAGAGAGAACAAGAAAAACGAAGAGAAGAACTTTATCAAAGAAATGATTCAGAAAAGTTTCCCAGCACTAAAAAGTATAAATGTCAAGACTGAAAGTGCCTAGTAACTGATGGAAGTACAAGAACAACAAAAAAGGTAACCGAAATTTCAAAACACTGGTGAGACAAAAACCCTGAAAATTCCCAGAGGGAAAAGAACAGGTCACACATAGAGAATCAGGAACCAGACAGCATCAGAAATCTCAGAGTAATATCTGGTAGAGTTAAGATGCACATAACTTCCCATGGAATTGTTGGTTTACAGACTATTCACCCTAGAGAAATTCTCATCTCTATGCAAGGAGAAGCAGCCAGTGATGCTGATGCAATGTAACATATACAGAAGTTAAAAGTATGGGTTTCATGCACATGTATCACCATGAATAAATCTCAAAAACAAAGCTAGCTAGAAAAAAATGCATACAGTGTGATGCTATTTATGTAAAATTATACAACTTACAAACCAATAAATAGATTAGATGCGTGAATAAACAGCAAAGGTATTAAAAACACGCTTAAGCAGTATAAAAACTAAAACTACTATCAAGACCCACTTGATAATAGTTAACTTCTAGGAAAGAGGAGATGGGGTGAGATAATACTCAGATAAAGCTGGTAACATTTTCATTCTTTATGAGAGCAGTTTGATGCAAACAGCAAAATTTAATGTCCATTAAATCTTGATGATGGGCACATAAATCCTTATGTCAAGAATCAATTTAAATTTTCACGCTGCAAGAAAATTTTCATGCTGTTCAAAAAGCTGCACACCCCTGTAAAATTTCAACAGAATAATTCTGCAACAATTTCTCTTATTATTGAATGGTCATCTATACCCATTTCCTTGACAAAAATGTTACAGTAAAATTTAGTCAACCCACTTGCTCTGTTCAATTTATGGAGTGTGAAAATGCTATGTAAACACATATGTAGAACAGAAACTGTTTAGCCAAAATAAATGTCACTTCTGTCTTAACAGACGCCTGGTCTAACACTTATAAATAAGAGATTAACTCATTTAACTTCATCAGCCTACTAAATTTTGAGAGTTCTTTAAAATTATTTTCAAAAGAAAAGAAAAAATCTTTCAAAAAATGGGAAAAAGTAAATGGGAGAAAAGCTTCAAAAGTGCTATAGGAAAGAAGACATGAGACTTAAAAGTTTCAATATTTTCTCAAAATACAGTATTTTTAAATTTCTCTATACTACTATTTTCAAATAATGATCTGTGCACAAACAAATGCCCTATGGTAGCTTAATCTTTAGTGAAATATTTTTGTAACGAAAATAATGATTCATACTGATATATTAACCCAAGTGATAAACGATTTTCTAGTTCAAGACATGGAATGCAGCCATTTTCTCCAATCCCTCCCAATACACCATCAAAATATTAGTAAAAGAATTTTTTAAAGTAGAAAAAACAATGACAACTTAGGAGGCAGAAGAGGGAAGTAAGAGGTGCACCATCCATGGGAAGAGATATCAAAAATCTTTGGAAGGTATAAAGCAGATGGAAGCATGGTGATTAACAAAACAGAATGCAAGGATTGGCAGTTAGAATATGCCAGTAACAAATTAGAAGTGGGGAGAGACTCCTGGACAGAACTCAGACACAGCCTGCGCAGGGACACAGTAAAATGGGAGACTGTACATGAATGAAAATAGGGGGAGCGAGTGAAAGTTATAGAGAACCATTAACCTCACCCTCTGTTCACACCTAGTCCGTATGCAGAAAAGCTTCTGTCAGACTTTTACCCCCAAACAAAAATCAGAAACTTAAGATGAATTTTCTACTCATATTTAAGAATGAACAGACAGCCAAGGGTAATTAGACATATAAGGAAACCTAGCAGTATGAAATGCAAAGACCATGATAAACAGTAGGGGAGGGGACAAAGACACCACTGTAAAGGGAATTTCAACAACAAAAGGGGATTTTTCAGAAATCAGAATCCTTAGAAACTGAAAAAGATATTGGTTCTTGTTTCCATAAAACAAGAACAGGATGCTATGAAAATGGAACACAGGATGAGAAATAGATCTTCAGATTTAAATATGTGATTACCTCTACCACTCCCCCACTCCCACCCCCACACCAAAATAACCCTCGCTGGAGAGTGTTTGGGAGTTTAAATAAGTCAAAGCAACCTCCCAGACTGTATGACAAATACAAAGAAAAAAAAGTGCACATCATAGTGGTTCAATCTAGGATGTACAACAACGGACGAAATAAGTATTCCAGAAACAGAACAAGAGAACTAATTAACAAAGAAGGAATACAAGAAAAACAATTTCTCAAAGCTGAGGGAAGACACAAATACTCAAAGATTATTGCTTAGAGAAATCACAGAGGTGGGAGTCTGCGTGGGCAGAACTCAGGGCACGCAGATCCAATACTGCCTGGTTCAGGTTCTTCTCCCTAAGAATGGTGGCTTCCACAGCGTCCTCCTAGGTTTTACCAGACTCATCTAGAGAAGGCTTCCGCACATCCTAGAAAAGGGCGCGGCCACAGCACTGGTTTTGCATTTTCAAGAGACGTTGGGCGCCCTCACGCTTCTCCTCCGCCAATTGGTGAAAAAAGTGGTCTACACTGTCCAGAGTCACGTTGTTGCTGTCAAAATAGAAGCCCAGAGAGAGCCGTGTGGCTGACAGGGTCTTGGTGCTGCGGCCAGGTGTCAGGCCTGTGCCTCTGAGGTGGGAGAGTAGAGTTCAGGACACTGGTCCATCAGAGACCTCCCAGCTCCATGTAATATCAAACAGCAAAAGCTCTCCCAGAGATCTCCACCTCAACGCTAAGACCCAGCTCCACTCAACGACCAGCAAGCTATAGTGCTGGACACCCTATGCCAAACAACCAACAAGACAGGAACACAACCCCACCCATTAGCAGAGAGGCTGACTAAAATCATAATAAGGTCACAGACACCACAAAACACACCACTGAACGTGGTCCTGCCCACCAGAAAGACAAGATCCAGCCTCATCCACCAGAACACAGGCACTAGTCCCCTCCACCAGGAAGCCTCCACAACCCACTGAACCAACCTTAGCCGCTGCGGGCAGACACCAAAAACAATGGGAACTACGAACCTGCAGCCTGCGAAAAGGAGACCCCAAACACAGCAAGTTAAGCAAAATGAGAAGACAGAGAAACACACAGAAGAAGGAGCAAGGTAAAAACCCACCAAACCAAACAAATGAAGAGGAAATAGGCAGTCTACCCGAAAAAGAATTCAGAGTAATGATAGTAAAGATGATCCCAAATCTTGGAAATAGAATGGAGAATATACAAGAAACATTTAACAAGGACCTAGAAGAACTAAAGAGCAAACAAACAATGATGAAAACAATAAATGAAATTAAAAATTCTCTAGAAGGAATCAATAGCAGAATAACAGGCAAAAGAATGGAAAAGTGACCTGAAAGATAAAATAGTGCAAATAACTACTGCAGAGCAGAATAAAGAAAAAAGAATGAAAAGAATTAAGGACAGTCTCAGAGACTTCTGGGACAGCATTAAACGCACCAACATTCGACTTACAGGGGTCCCAGAAGAAGAAAAGAAAAAGAGAGGGACTGAGAAAATATTTGAAGAAATTATAGTTGTTAACTTCCCTAATATGGGAAAAGAAATAGTTAATCAAGTTGAAGAAGCTCTGAGAGTCCCATACAGGATAAATCCAAGAAGAAACACACCAAGACACATATTAATCAAACTATCAAAAATTAAATACAAAGAAAAAATATTAAAAGCAGCGAGAGAAAAACAACAAATAACATACAAAGGAATCCCCACAAGGTTAACAGCTGACCTTTCAACAGAAACTCTGCAAGCCAGAAGGGAGTGGCAGGACATATTTAAAGCGATGAAAGGGGAAAACCTACAACCAAGATTACTCTACCAAGAAAGGATCTGAATACAAGAGAAGCAAAAGCTAAGAGAATTCAGCACCACCAAACTAGCTTTGGAACAAATGTTAAAGGAACTTCTCTAGGCAGGAAACACAAGAGAAGGAAAAGACCTACAATAACAAACCCAAAACAATTAAGAAAATGGTAATAGGAACATACATATCGATAATTACCTTAAATATAAATGGATTAAATGCTCCCACCGAAAGACAAAGACTGGCTGAATGGATACAAAAACAAGACCCGCATATATGCTGTCTACAAGACAGCCACTTCAGACCTAGGGACACATACACACTGAAAGGGAGGGAATGGAAAGAGATATTCCATGCAAATGGAAATCAAAAGAAAACTGGAGTAGCAATTCTCAGATCAGACAAAATAGACTTTAAAATAAAGACTATTAAAAAATAAATAAATAAAGACTATTACAAGAGACAAAGAAGGATACTACATAATGATAAAGGGATCAATCCAAGAAGATATAACAATTGTAAATATTTATGCACCCAACAAAGGAGCACCTCAATACATAAGGCAAATGCTAACAGCCATAAAAGGGGAAATCCACAGTAATACAATCATAGTAGGGGACTTTAACACCACTGGCTGTGCCCGTGAGCCATGGCCACTGAGCCTGCGCGTCCGGAGCCTGGGCTCCACAACGGGAGAGGCCACAGCAGTGAGAGGCCCGTGTAGCGCAAACAAAAAAAAAAATCTTTCAACAAACAAAAGCCCAGGACCAGATGGCTTCAGAGGCAGATTCTATCAAACATTTAGAGAAAAGCTAACACTTACCCTTCTCAACCTCTTCCAAAATATAGCAGAAGGAGGAATACTCCCAAACTCATTCTACGATGCCACCATCACCCTGATACCAAAACCAGACAAAGATGTCACAAAGAAAGAAAACTACAGGCCAATACCACTGATGATCACAGATGCAAAAACCCTCAACAAAATACTAGCAAACAAAATCCAACAACACATTAAAAGGATCATACACCATGAACAAGTGGGATTTATCCCAGGGATG
>NW_020174013.1:7566942-7585880 GCF_003031525.2 Neophocaena asiaeorientalis asiaeorientalis | reverse complement strand
GATGATGCAAACAGATGGAGAGATATACCATGTTCTTGGATTGCAAGAATCAACACTGTGAAAATGACTATACTACCCAAAGCAATCCACAGATTCAACACAATCCTTATCAAACTACCAATGGCGTTATTCACAGAACTAGAACAAAAAATGGCACAATTTGTATTGAATTGTATTGAATTGTATATTCAATTTGTATTGAAACACAAAAGACCCCGAATAGCCAAAGCAATCTTGAGAAAGAAATACGGAGCAGATGCTCAACATCACTAATTATTAGAGAAATGCAAATCAAAACTACAAGGAGGTTATCACCTCACACCAGTCAGAATGGACATCATCAAAAAATCTACAAACAATAAATGCTGGAGAGTGTGGAGAAAAGGGAACCCTCTTGTACTGCTAGTGGCATGGACTTATATATACTACCAAATGTAAAATAGATAGCTAGTGGGAAGCAGCCGCATAGCACAGGGAGATGAGCTCGGTGTTTTGTGACCACCTAGAGGGGTGGGATAGGGAGGGTGGGAGGGAGACGCAAGAGGGAGGGGATATGGGGATATATCTGTATAGCTATAGATAGATAGATAGATATGTATAGCTGATTCACTTTGTTATAAAGCAGAAACTAACACACCATTGTAACGCAATTATACTCCAATAAAGATGTTAAAAAAATAAAAATAAAAAAACCCCACAAAGCTTATTGCTTGGGACTTGTGAGTCACACAGTATTAATACCAATCCAGAGCCTTAAAGAACATATTCTTTCACAAATATCTGCATCAAATCCTAAACACTAGTCTCTGAATAAGCAGCTAAGGAAGAATACTTTTCCCTCTCACTAAACACAACATTTGGCTCTCATCCTTCCTTCCAATTCTTAATGCTTTCAGAATTAAATCAAAAGTTCTCTCTGCCTCCAAATCAACTCTGGTGAATTCTTATATGAGTGGCATTTGTTTAAGATTTTTGAAATAATAGTAGATATGGAAAGTTCAAAAGGGTCTGAATAATTGTTAAATTGATAGTTTTAACAGTTTTCATTATAGTTGGGTAACTAGGCATTGACTACACCCAGCTCCAGTAATAAAGAGATGTTACTGATGAAAATATGCTGCATAGTTTTAAGAATCTCCCCAAATTTGGAAACTAAAGCTCTAGATTAGATTATGAAAACAACTCAGTAAGTCAGATTTTGTGAAATGAATTTATAAGTGAAGTTCACCATATACGAGAATAACTTAGATTTCTTGTTCTAACTCAAAACCATAGCTAAAAATTTCAAATTTGGGGTAACAGTACCAGTTCTTAATCCCTCCCATAGTCCTTCAGTAAGGAAAAAGTAGGTCATAAAATGGAAACAGCTTTGTTGACAGTGGCATTTCGTTTTAGCTGCCAATTTAATGAGAAAACAAAAACATATCACTGCTTGGATATGTACAGTGTACTCTAAAAATTAGACTACATGCACATCTGAACTGTGAAGAATATGCATTCAGGCTTTGTCAGATTTTCATCAAACTGACAGCAATGCTCTATGCCAGAAAACAATGATACTTTAAGATATGCAAAGAAAGAAATGTTTCTCATGGATTTTACATACAGCAAAACTGATTTTCAAGTACAAGAGCATAAACAAACTCTTATGAACATGCAAGAACTCAGGAAATATTGTTCCCATGAGGCCTTCCAGGGGAACCTGATTTGAGACAATGACATAAGCACGTGAGGATGAGGAAGCGAAAGAGGAGAAAGGGTCTCCTGAAGGCACAGAGCCAGAATGTTGCACGAAAGACCTTAGGAATGACAGAAACCTCATTCCCAACGGCCATCATGACCAGATCCATGAAGCACTGCCTGCCATCATGAGGTATCAAAAGCTAGAAATGTCAGATTCTTTGGTATCAAAGGTACACTTATTATGAGTCACAGGATCTGCAGAAACCCCAAGTCATGCCCTCTCTTTTAAATTACCACTCCCCCCTCAAGACTTCTTTTTTACATTAAAAAAAATAAAAACAAAAAGGTATGGGCGTTAAAACGAAGTAAACTTGAATTCAAATGCCAGCTCAACCACTTACTGTGTCACCCTGACCTAATTATTTAATTTCCTCAAAGCCACGATGTATTCATCTAAGAGACAGGAGTAATAAAAGCATCTATATCACAGAGCAGTTGTAGTAACTGAAAAAGACAGTGCAGGTTAACCGCATAGGTCAGTGTCCGGCATAAAGTGCTTTACAAGTATTACCTATTACTATCATTATAATCCACAAATCATACCTTAGTCTATCATAAGCAACATAATACATAAAAATCAGATATGTTCAAATAGCAAAAAAAAAAAGAAAGTCCCAGATCAACTATTCATATATAAACTGACATTAGAAAATATCTGATGTTTAAGAGAATGACGGTCCCATGGATAATGTATTGAACTCTCAAGTTTTTCCAACTAGGCAAAACTATACTAAATATTCTTTAAAAGCTTTTTTCATTTCTGAAATCCTTTCAATGACTTCTGAAACCAGCAAACCAGAAAAAAGTTTTTAATAAACTAGATATTATCAGACCATTTTAGTTGATTTTATATATATACATGTTTACTTATATTCCCAACATAGTAAAACCACTGCATTTGTCTGAATTACCTTCTCATATGTATAACTCCCTATTAGGACACATGAAGAGGTAACACCAGTGTTAGATAGCTTTACTGTCAAAAAACAGGTCACTTCACTACGAAAACCTCGGATTAGAGTCCAATCCATAAAGTTCCATTCTGCTGCCCAACTTGTCCTTGTTGCTGAAGACCCCGGCTGCTGTTGTTTTACGTATGATAAAATGTACCCATTTTACATATACAATTTGATGAGCTATGACAAACGCATACACTTGTGTAACCACCACCACCACAATATACAGAACATTTCTATCACTCCAAAAAGTTCCTCTGTGCCCCTTTGAGGATAATCTCCCCATCACCTCTAGACTTAGGCAAACACTCATCTGCTGTCAGAGTAGTTTTGCCTTTTCTAAAATTTCATGTACACAGAATCATACAGTATGTACTCCTTTGTGTCTGGCTTTTTTCACTTAGCATAATGTTTCAGAGATCCATCCATGTTGTGTTTATCATTAGCTTGTTCCTTTTTATTGCTTCCATGGCTCTTGAAAATTTCGGGCCCTCACAGATTTGGAAGAAGGCTGAGGAAAGCCCAAAGAAAGTAGTTTAGGCTGGTATAAAGAACACATCACCAGCTACCTGCATGTGTCCATTAAAAGCTTGATATTATAAGGTTAAAGCATTTTCTCCCTTGACCCTAACACTGTCCTTTTCAGCTCAAGCTGCTGAAATCAGAGGGGGTTCATGTCCTACCTGTATTTGACTACCTGGATGATGAAACAAGGGCTAAAGGTAGCTTGGACTTTGTCATGATTGTATGCTTGTTCATTTTACTATAAGACTGACTTCATACATATTGACAGAAATGACCTTTCTTAACTTCAGCAAAGCAGCTCATGAATAAAATAACTGCTCTTCCTAATCCCAATAGTTTTTCAATTAGCAATGACAAAAAATAAGCTCAGGGCTACATGATTTTACTTCTGGTTGTTCTTTGTCCTCTTCTCCATCCTAAATAAATGACTCCAGATTACTTTGTCCATTTCTCTTGGAATATAAACTCCATGAGGGTAGGATTTCAATGGTCTTTTGTGTGGCTATATCCCCAACTTCTAGAATAGCGTATGGCTTATAACGTATGCTCAATGAATATTAATGAATAGATGAGGAAGCACTTGCCTCTGCCTCTCTGGGTCTTACTATCTTGACCCCAGATTAAAAAAAAAAAAAAAAAAAAAAAAAAAAAAAAAAAAGCAAAGAAATCAGAGAGCAAAGGTTTCATGAAGCTTTTGGCGAAAATTTTATTTGCAGGTTTGATTATCTAATCATTTTAGTGCGATGTTTATAAGAAGTTAGTGAAGTGGAACAGAACATGACTCTAAAGTACAATCATAATCCTAATATTCACCAAAGTGAATTTACTTTACCCTGGAACATGGTCACAGTATGAACAACTTATCTAGAATGTTTCATACAGAGAATATTTTCTCAAGATATAATATACAACCATTATCAGGGCTTCCCTGGTGACGCAGTGGTTAAGAATCCTCCTGCCAATGCAGGCGACACGGGTTCGAGCTCTGGTCCAGGAAGATCCCACATGCCGCAGACCAACTAAGCCCACGTGCCACAGCTACTGAGCCTGAGCTCTAAAGCCCAGATACCACAACTACTGAGCCCGCGTGCCTAGAGCCCATGCTCCGCAACAAGAGAAGCCACTGCAATGAGAAGCCTGCGCACCGCAACGAAGAGTAGCCTCTGCTCGCCGCAACTAGAGAAAGTCCGCACGCAGCAACAAAGACCCAACGCAGCCAAAAATAATAAAGTAAATAAATTTATAAGAAAAAAAATAATATATAACCATATCAGTACAAAAATCCCCAATATTCCTGGCAAAACAACTCAAACACTGATGCTTTGCTTGGTAGAATTGGCTCCTGCTCAATAAAATTAGCTCATATATCAGTCTGGTCCTAAAAAGGAGGCTTCTCAAGACAAGGTACTTTGTGGCACTTCACACTACTGATAATTCCTCCCTTCCTGAAACTCTTGACACTTCTGCTGACTTTCAAAACACTCAAATTCAAAACACTCACAATCATTCATGTTCATACTTTTTCCTTCAGCCTCCTAAATTCAAGAGGGAAGTGGGCCCCCCAAAACAGTATTTAGCCTTCAACCCAAAACATAGTATCTGCCCTCTGATCCAATCTCATTGCTTCAACCATCACTTCTAGACTTCTCGGATGAATTTTAGTCTAGATTTTAATCATTAAGCTTGGCTGCTGTACACAGCTGTACACAGCTCTTCAAACATAACATAACCAAAATCTTCATCTCTGTTCCCAAACCACCTTCATATCCCAATCTAACTACTATTTGTATTAACTACCTGTTAATCTACCCATTCGTAATCTCTCTTTTAGTAACTTGGACTAGAAACCATAAATCTTTTATATAAATCCAGTCACTACACACCATGTCCCAACACATGTTCCATTTAAGTACCTCACTTGTCCTTCATAATCTTGAGCCTTATGACCTATTCTCTGGATTATCTAACAGCCTCCTAATTGGTCTCCCTGACTTCAATCTCCCTTTCCTTCAATCCACCTTACAGATTACCACCAACTTGATTTCCCTAAAACATACCTTACCTGTTCCCAAAAGATAAAGCTGCTTCCCACTCCCCAACTAAAACTGAGTACAAAATATCCAGTCTGGAACCTTCTTCTCTAACCTGCCCAGCCGAGGACTTACACAGGCCACGTACATCATGCTTACTCCCACCTCACAATTTGCCCTATCTCTTTAAGCTAACCAAATCATTCAACACGCCTATGAAATAACATCTCCTCCTTGATGCCTTCTTCAACCTTTCACCCCACCCTCTCACCATTCCTATACAATCATTCATATTCCTTTCAACATTTTCACCTTCCTTATTCCCTCACATCCTAATCTGTGACCTTGGCACCTAGCGAGTATTGAGTAAAATACACAGTAAGTTAAAAAATACTTCTTCAAGAAAAGATATCCTGTCAGCCATTCCAACATTCACAAAAATATTATATTGGAAGACTGATTAACCCCTATCATCCACTGTAACATTTATTAAGTACAGGCAGTTCTGGATTTCCAGGAATTTTACTTTTTGCGTTTCACATTTAAAGCACCCAGACAACTATATCCACTTAACTGCAGACAGAGGACACACTAATGAATTTGTCACCTGGTTTGTTTCCAGATGCAGCATAAAGCATCCCCAACTCCCTACCTCAGTGGAGCCCTACAGCCCTTTTTGAAAGCATCTTTGGCTCTAGGCCAGAATCCACCCCTAGCTCTTCCTAAGGGTCCTTGAGATTAGAGTTAAGGAAAGAAGCAGCAAGACTAAGCCCCGAGCAAAGGGAAGGAAAACAAATATACACAAAGGATTGTTAAGTATAAAGCAATCACTGTGTCCCCCTTCTCTCCCTCATATAACCATTCAAGCATTATTCTTCCAAGCATTCACTTCAATCCAAATACTTCTGGAGTCATTTTAAAACTGGCTTTAGGTTAAAATGTTTAATGTGTCATTTTATAGAGATACTGTCTAATTAATCCGTAAAAACTCTTAAACACGATTAACAAAAACACCAGCATTCTAATGGCAAAGTAAATCCATATCTATGCCTGTAAGATTTTGTCATTAAGAAAAAAACGGGACTTCCCTGGTGGTCCAGTGGTAAAGAATCCGCCTTACAATGCAGGGGACACCGGTTCTATCACTGGTAAGCAAACTAAGATCCCACATGCCAAGATCCCACATGCCGCGGGGCAACTAAGCCCACGCGGTGCCTCAGCTCCAGAGCCCACATGCCCTGGAGGCTGCGCACCACCACTAGAGAAGAGAAAACCCGCACGCCCGCAACGAACAATCCCGCCTGCTTCAATGAAGAACCCGCGTGCCCTGACACAGCCAAAAATAAACAAATAAAATTTAAAAAAAAGAAAAAAACAAACAAGAAAATAGAAAATAGGGGAAATGATAATAGCAAATACACAAAACGGGAAATTCAAATGGCCAATAAACATATGAGAATGTTCATCCTCACAGTAATAGGAAAATGCAAAATTAAGGTCACAATGAAACATCATTTCTCTCTCATTACATTGAGGGGGGGAAAAGATTCTCAGTACCAAATGGAGACAAGGATATAAAGCTGTGCTGTCTGATACAGTAGCTACTAGCCACTTGTGACTAGTAAGAATCTGAAATGTGGCTAATGCAAATTGAGACTTGCTGTTAAACATAAAATACATGCCATATTTTGAAGATTTAATAGAAAAAAGAGAATGCAAAAATCTCACTGCTATTGTTTACATACCAAAATGACATTTTTGATATACTAAATACATCACTAACATTAACTTCACCTTTTTTGTTAATGTAACTACAAGAAAATTTTAAGTTACATGTATGACCAACATTATATTTATATAGGACAGCACTGATATTGATATAGAGCAACAGGCACTTTTATATACCACTGGTCAGAGTATAAACTGGTACAGCCACTTTGGAGAGAATTTCAAAATATTTAGGTGGGTTGTAGGATAAGAATAACCTACAGTTCAGCAGTTATACTCCTAACTTTGTGCTCTAGAGAAACTCTCACACATATATACAAAAAGATGTAAATTATGTTTCAGCACGATTGTATATAAATACAAAAATAATCCAAATGTTCATCCAAAAACACTAGACAAACTGTGTTATAATCACACAATGGGATACTATGCAATACTATTTAAAAAGAGGAATAGATCAACAAGGAAAAACTCTGCAGAAATGTTGAGTAAAAAAAGCTAATTGTATTTTAAAAATTCCATATACAATCATGCTCAGCAACTATAAACTATCTTAAAACAGTCCTATACGCTATTTACACACAGATACACACATGGAGATTGTATATGTGAGGGTAGGCACAAAATTCAAGACAGTGGGAAAGAAACGATGGTATCCAGGAAGATTACAGAAGGGCTTCAGCTATACCGATAGTGTTCCATACCCTAAAATAAGTCAGTAGTGGGTACTTTATGATCTTTATTCTTTTTATGCCTGAAATATTTGTTTTTAACATATGATTTTGTATACCATGTATAGCACTATAACTGGGTATACTTTATGGTTTGGGGGACATAAGCAAAAACTTCACAATTTTAATCATGCGAAAAGCAACCTTTATACCTTGAATAACATCAGGATGCAGGAGAGGCAACAATTAAACACCAATTATATAAACACCAATTTTATACCACTACTATCAACATAATGAGAAAAACAGAAGAATACAAATCAGGGGTCAGCAAACTTATTCTTTAAATAACCAAATAGTAAATATTCGGGGCTTTGCAGGGCCATATGGTTTCTGTCACAGCTACTCAATCCTGCCATAGTAGTGGGAAAGCAGCCAGACAGTATGCAAACAAATGAGTATGGCTGTGTTCCAATAAAACTTTATTTACAAAAACAGGCAGCAGACCAAATTTGGCCAGTGAGCTACGGTTTGATAACCCCTGTCAAGATCCGTCTTTAAAAAAGAAATCAAGGGCTTCCCTGGTGGCGCAGTGGTTAAGGATCCGCCTGCCAATGCAGGGGACACAGGTTCAAGCCCTGGTCCGGGAAAATCCCACATGCCACAGAGCAACTAAGCCTGTGCACCACAACTACTGAGCCCGCGTGCCACAACTACTGAAGCCTGCGTGCCTGGAGCCTGTGCTCCACAACAAGAGAAGCCATCGCAATGAAGAGTAGCCCCCACTCGCCACAACTAGAGAAAGCCCACGCGCAGCAACAAGACCCAACACAGCCAAAAAATAAAATTAAAAAAAATTTTTTTTTAAAAATCAATAAATCCATTAAGTCAAAGTCTGAAGGAGAAATGGATTTCTATAGTAACAAAGTATGCCATGAATTACCCGGTAATCATAAAAGAGAAAATGTTTCTTGTCCATGGAGACATCTAGCAATCACCACGTTAACCCAGCAATCAAACTTAGTACCACGAATAGTGCGACGCAATCATTTTGTACCTCCTGATGTGATGTAATACGAAGCAGCATCACCTATGAAGTATCCCGGCCAAATGTTTAACCTGAATTCAACGCAGTCTTTAGTTAAGTTTTAAACAAGTTTAAAAAAAACCATCAGACAAATTCTGAATACAGGACATTTTACAAAATAATAGGTCTCTTGAGAAAGTCATTTTTTAAAACTGGTGTTTAAATTTAAAAGTGAATTGAGACACAACAGCAAATGCAATGTAATACAAGATCCTCACTGGACCTTGGTATGGAGGGGAAAAAACTATATACATCTGGATTGGGGATTACATGACTTCTGGGGATTAGATAATTGTGTTACGTACGATAAAAATATTTTAAGTATTGAGGAAAATGTCATTTTTTGGAGATTCATACTTAAGTATTTAGGGGTGAAGTGACATGATGTCTATAATTTATTTTTAAATGGTTCGGCAAGATTATGGATGAAGCAAATAGGGCAAAAATATAAAATACCATCGAATTTAGGTGGTGGCATATACGAACTCAATGTACTGTTACAATATTCCATAGGATTAAAAATTTTCATAATAAAAACGCCAGAATGCAATGAGATTATATACTTATTAAATTTTTTTCATCAATCTCCTCCACAAATATTAGTCTTAAGTTTCCCTAAAAGCTCTCAAGGTCCTAAACTTTCCTAAAGTTCACAACCCTGATGTTTTTCCTTTTAAGCATCTGATTTCTAAAAGTGAGAACAAGGCAATTATAAGGTAAGACAATCTAATTATACTGCCATTTGACTTTTATACATTTTATAAAGATTCTTAAAATATAAAACATACTTATAATTCCTTTATAGCATTTTTACTTTTCACTTTGTATAATAATTCATATACACGTTTACTCCTTTCCTCATACCACACATGGCAGACTCAGATAATCTTTGTCCCCCAAAGTATCTAACACTAGCAGACAATATTTACTTACTAAATAAAAATTGAATAGCAGGAAATTTGTGTTCATACCTTTAACACGTTAAGCATCAAGTCTTTGAGAAGGAATGCAAACCTCCCTCCCCTCTTCTTACTCTCTATTCTCCTCCCCCTGAAAGATACGGTTTTTATGGGAAAATTTATTCAGCAACTATTTATAGAATATAATATAGATACATGGATAAATCTGCACACAAAACTAACACAGTTGTTGTCCCTATGTTGCTTACACTTTGGTAGAAAATGACAATCTTAAAACAGAACTCTTTTTTTTTTTTTTTTTTTTTTTGCGGTACGCGGGCCTCTCACTGTTGTGGTCTCTCCCGCTGCGGAGCACAGGCTCCGGACGCGCAGGCTCAGCGGCCATGGCTCACGGGCCTAGCCGCTCCGCGGCATGTGGGATCTTCCCGGACCAGGGCACGAACACATGTGCCCTGCATCGGCAGGCGGACTCTCAACCACTGCGCCACCAGGGAAGCCCAGAACTCTTAACTGAAGAGTCAAAAGGACCTCAAGACATCAGATGGTCCAGCCCTCTGCCTTAGTGCAAAAATATTACATTACAGATTAAAGCCACTAAATTGGAGAAAGAATAAGTAACTCACAAAATCACAGGATCATTAAAAGGTTCAGTGGGAACCTCAAACAGGGTCTTCTGCCTCCTGGTTTACCATATATCATTTAGTATAGCAATAAGAGAAAGCACTCAAATGTTCCAAGGCTCTATGGTAATGACTACCTGGAATACCCCAACCCAACAATTTTATGAAATATCCTCACTTAACAAACAAGAACACTGAGGCTTAGAAACATTAAGTAACTTGCTTTAAATTACGCATCTACAGAGTGGTGGAAGAGGGATTCAAATCCAGGTGGTCTGACTTTAGAGTCTATGCTTCCAATCACCTTCCTCCTTTTGGAACTTTTTCCAAAAACATAACCCACTCCTAGTACAAAGCTTTCTTACACTTAATATACACATACAAACATACGCAACAAAACAGTGCCAAGCATCCTACGGCATTACCTAAAAGCATAGAGTAGCAAAGATTCAGAAATATGTATCTAAATCTTTGGAAAAGACGCCTCATGCACATTTGTGAAACAGTAATTCTCACTTAGGTCTGTGGATGTAGACCAGTTTTCATTCTTAGGTGACTAAGAAGAATTACAAATAACAGATTTAAGGCCTAAAAACATACTCTTTTAATGTCATCACTGTTTGGCCAGCACCTCTGACCATCGTTCAAGTATAATCCTGAAGCTACTGCTATCTAGCATCTCCCAAACTTTGTTAGACAAAATATCACACAACCAGTTAACCATCACACTTATTTTTACCTTGTTAGATCACTTTCAGTCCTCTTAAAACCCAGGGTCAGTGTTATTCCAGACAGCTCTCTATAATTAACTATGCATTTCTACTCCTTTATATTCAAAATATACCTTATACCTGACTCCATAACTTAGCCATGTAATATATATCCGAACCAAAACAAAAGACCCACCTACATGAATTCCACTTTGTAGGATGGTCATAAAGTCTGAAAACATAAATATTATTTTAACATATTCTATAACATCAATAAACCATTTATTGTGTATGCATCTGTGTTTCCAGACCTGGTAGCCACCCTGTACTTAAATAAAAATCAAGTAAGCAAAGACAGAGGCAGAAAAAGCAACACAAATCAAAAGTACAACAGCAAATAACCTGAACTAAAATACAAACCTATCTCTGAGAAAAAGACTCAAGATGTAAGATAAGAGCAATAACATTCTAAATCATCACTTAATCCTTATAAGCCTCTACTTCCCTTATGAACTAGAGTTAGATTTTATAAAACAAAAACAAAATGAAAGTATAACTTAACTCTATTATGTACTGAGCTAAAAGTTACCATTTCACTTTCACATTTTGATTCAAAACACTCCAGAAGAGCTGAACATAAAGAAGTTGAACTCAGTTTCCTTACATTTAGGACCTAGAACCACCAAAGCTTTAATTAAATTCTGAATCATATAAACAAACCCAATTATAAGAGATAATTTAAGAAATCAAGTAAGGTTGTTTTTGGTTTGTTTTTCCATCTAAAATACAGGCACTCAAAGATGTCCAAATGTTGAACAGCTTCATGAACCTGGTCTGAATTACAGTACTAAATTTAATATATTCAAAAGTACAAGTTCTTTTGCACATCAGTTTTGATAAAAGTGATAAACACATTAAAAGTGAAACTAGAAATTTGACGGCTTATCTGAGTGCTATAAAGGAGGTATCTTAGGTCATGAATGGAACTAGTGTTCATTTTTATATTGGGGCACTGAAATAAACAAAGTTGATTTGCTTTAAAATAAAAAAAATCAATCTCAATTCACTGCAGCAAGCAAGATCACACGAAACTCTAACTCAATGACTCACTAATGAAAGCAAAAGACCATTATGCATTAAAACAAAAACAAACATCAAAGATCTCTCATGCTTATCTTAAAAGTGTGCAATGTTTGTGTAAACTCAAGAAGAGCCATCTTTACCAAACTGGATCATCACTAGTAAAGTTAAAGAACAGAATTAGAAAACTAAGCACCTACTTCATCACTAAGTGCAAGAGGACACCCTCATGCAGAAACTTACAATGCAGGAAGACAAAGACACAACTTCAAGTAATATACCACAACTACGGAATTAAGGGAAGCAGTGGCTATATACAGATCAATATGAACACAATAAACCTAAGAGACAGATTGACTCCATCAGCTATCTTCAAGAGAATGGTCTTATAACTAAAGACAGAACAGCAGTCACAAATCAGTGACAGTATTTCAGACACTATTGGCCAACCATTAACCTTTCAGCTATATTTGCAAAAGAGAAACAACAGGGTCTTTTCTAAACACAAATAATAACATATATTTTATAGGTACATCCCAAGTTATTTAAACCAGACTTGTTAAAAGTCCTGTTTACCCTCCTCCCATTTTCCCATCTTTTCTCCCATTCTCCTGTCCAAGAACCCCTCTATCCAAAGTTGGACAGTACATGGTGTTTCCCCCAGCTTCCCTCATGCCTAATCTAATGTAGGGATTTCTTTTTTTGTCTTTGGCTCACGTTTTAATCTTAGGTACAACAATATTTCCCCCTTTCTACTTCCTCTTTTCATATTCCAGTTTTTGTCCAGTTACAGAAAAACTCTTCTTCCCTCTCTCGTCAAAAATAGTAAAGCTCTAATCATAGCTTCTCAGCAAAGTGTAGAAAACACCATACATGCCAAATCCCACTCATAATTAAATCATCCACAAAGGAAGCAGAGTTGTAATGTAAATTAAGGAAGAGTTTGTTATCGGAACAGAAGATCTCCGAGGGCAGGGATTTTGTTGGGCCTCCTGCCTGGAATGGAACCTTGCATATTAGAAGGCACTCAGTGAATTCAAGAATATTTGGGGGGTAAGAGGAGGGTAGCCCACAGACTAAATACTATTAAGCTCTACTGAATTTTTTACTTCTCATTGGGTTGGTATCTAGAGAAGTAAAAGTAACAAGAAGCCTCTCATATCTAAACTTGATCTCCCACACATTCTATCATTTAGAGTTGCTTTGAGTTTAATTATTTGCTCTTTGTAAGAGACTAGGAAGGGCCACCTGTGTTCAATAGATAGCACCAGTTCCTTAACTCAGAGTTGATTGCTTTAATCAGAAAAGGGAAAAAGAAAAACTCTTTGCCAAAATAGCTTAAGCACCCATGAGTAATATGGACACTCCTAGATTCTCCTATTCATAAGAACATCTATTAACTTAACCATCCCTTTTCAAGGTTAGGAGTGCACTTATACATACCTACACCAAGAAAACGCAATTATACTTAAGAATCAGTGACATTACCCTCAAGCTTTTAAAAGTTCTTTGAAATCCTTCAGAACTTCACAAATTTATCAAACCTACTTCTCAGGTATGTACTACCTATCAAACAAAATCTGTACACTTGGCTTTTTTCTTATATAACAAACTTGATTATACCTAATAACATAACCACATTTGACAACAGTTTTCCATGAAAGAGAAGGTTTTTCATGTTTCTTTCATACAAATGCACTTTTCATTCACAGCCTATTTTGAAGTGGAGATCATTCTACACAGACAAAAAGCACCAGCAATACCAGACACGGGTCTTACCCTTCCTATATTACTACCAGTAATTGGTCCCATCTCTAAAAGTAAAACAAGTTCCTTAATATTAAATACAAGTCTTGCAATGTTTCTCTCTCATCTAAACTTCAGACCATGTTTTAGTAGATCTTCTTTTATTCAAAAGGATGCAAAACAAGTTTTCCAACTACCATTATGTTTCTTAACTTTAAGATCTTTAATTTTCAAGAAATAAATCCATTTAAAGCCAATAAATATAATCTTGATATTTTAACATACTCCAAAAGAAAACTATGAATCCATTTTTAGCAAGTTACCATTAAACTACTTAAGTCATAAAAGCATGAAATTGGCAAACTATGCTTTAAATGTTACAAATCATGTTAAATGTCTAAATATATGAACAAGTTAAAATACTACAATTGATTGTTAAACTACTGGGTTCTTCAATAAGTTATTACGAAGGGTATCATGTTAAGATATTGTAGATGTGGTCAGAAGTTAGCTGTAGTAAAACAGAAAAAAATTTACTTGAGAAATTCTGTGTCATGGCTTACCATAATTCAGAGCAAAATGTTTATGTCTGTCATTAACATTAAACTTAAGAGGAGAAATAAAACACTTGAAAACTTAAAAAAAAAAAGGTATGAGCTACCACATGGTATCTGTTTCCTAGGTTGCTAGATGATACTAAAAACTAAATCTCAAAATCTTCATAACGTCTGAGAAATGAAACTACAGTAGATAGACTACACTTTTGGAAAGCTTTATACCTTTATCAAGAATTCAGTGAAGACTTATTTTTATAACACTGATTCAACTACCTAATCAAATCACTCAAGTTAGTCTAAATGGTGGTGGTCTGGTCTGGGGACAAACCAGAGAGACAGAATGCTGAAAAGTGTAACTCAAGTCAAATCTAAACAAGGAGGTTAAATCACCTTAGAAATGTTTCATTTGAAAAAAAGATTCAAAAATGGCTAATTGGAGATATAAGCATACTTAAATTAGTTGGAAAGATCAAAAGTTATTTTATTTTAAATCAATGTTTTGATGTAAAGAAGTATCACCAACAAAGACAAGAATAAAAAACAGATTATGAACCCCATGTATCTTTTTTTTTTTTTTGCGGTACGCGGGCCTCCCACTGCTGTGGCCTCTCCCGTTGCAGAGCACAGGCTCCGGATGCGCAGGCTCAGCGGCCATGGCTCACGGGCCCAGCCGCTCCACGGCATGTGGGATCTTCCCGGACCGGGGCACGAACCCGTGTCCCCTGCATCGGCAGGCGGACTCTCAACGACTGCGCAACCAGGGAAGCCTCCATGTATCTTTTTCTTCACCTGTACTTGTTAGATCAGCTGCTAGAAGCTGATGACAAGCTCTGTTACTTTATAAATTTTATGACAGTCAAGCAAAAACTATAAAAATCAATACTCCCCAAATCGACACTATTTTACCTTCACTGTTCAGTTTGAGTACAGGATAGTGAGATGGGTAGTAATCCAGATTACACTTTTGTAGTTTTCTCAGTTTCTAGGAATCTTACTCATATCCCCAATTATTCAATCCTCCTAATCCACACAGTGTGAAAAATCATCAAAAATCCATATTCCCCAAAATTCTCTTACCACTCATTGTAATTTTAACCTAATTATTACTTAAATAAATTTTCCTATTAGAATTTTGGAACTTAAAACAATTTTAACTCCTAGAACTCTGATACTTCAGTTGTTTCCCTACTAATTTTTGCTTAAAATCAGTGAACTGTGAAAGGCATATTTCACAAAAAAGTAAAATGCCATGTATATTTTAATAAGTTAATTTTATTCACCTTATTAATATCTTATGAAGGATTACTGTAGAGTTCTATTTTATCTACTTTCTATGCTAGATAATGTCAAAAAATATTTTTAAATAATTACATATAATATACAAATATTCATATAATGTAGATATTATATGTAACTACCACCACTGAGTATGGGGGGGAACATTCACTCCCAGTATCACGTGCAATAAATGTTTACCAATCCATCTACAAGGACATGTTTGCAATCTTTCCACTACTGGCTTAGCCAGTTTTCAATGAAACTCCACAATCGCTAAACAATACAATGGCAAATTCTACTCTTCCACGAATGCCAAGAGATAGTGTATCAGCGTCACATTTTAATTCAAAAAACTCCATAAAAAAATGTACAAGAAAATAAACTTTCAACAACAGCCACTTTTTCTGACCTCGTCAACTTGTGATATTTTAGACACTATATTATTCCTTCAAATGATGTAATCTTAAGGGATTTGGTAATTACATGTGAATTACTAACATAAGCTAATATTTACTGACCTATCAGGCAAACTGAAAAGGCTTTCACCTGTTCCTGGAGTCTTTATAGAAATCACACCCAGTATAAGAAAACGTGTTGAAAGCTCTGATGGTCACATCACAGAATAATCACAACATGAACAAATCCAAAGGGTAATGTCCAAGAAACTGGGGAAATCTTAACTAATGGGTATGAAAGATCAAATAAAAATATTATTCCATGCTGACAGTGCAACATAAACACTGCAGAAACTGTAGTAAGACTTTTTATGAGAGCAAAAACAAATGAAGAGGAGAAAACACAAACAACCATTTAAAAAAAAAAAAGATAAAGAAGACACTGAGAGAAGAAGCACAGTAAAAATCAGGATTATCCCTGAAAGAAAATCTGTTGACTAACAAAATCTGTTCTAAATACTAAATAAAAGTTCTATTGAAACAACGCATTGTCCATTCAAGAAGCCTACAATATTATTCCTTTAAGAAATTACCATTTCAGGGCTTCCCTGGTGGCACAGTGGTTAAAAATCCACCTGCCAATGCAGGGGACATGGGTTCAAGCCCTGGTCTGGGAGGATCCCACATGCCGCGGAGCAACTAAGCCCATGTGCCACAACTACTGAGCCTGAGCTCTAGAGCCCACGAGCCACAACTACTGAGCCCGCGAGCCACAACTACTAAAGCCCACGTGCCTAGAGCCCCTGCTCCACAACGAGAAGCCCCGCACCGCATCGAAGAGTAGCCCCACTCGCCACAACTAGAGAAAGCCTGTGGGCAGCAACAAAGACCCAACGCAGCCAAAAATAAATAAATAATTTTTTTTAAAAAAGAAATTACCATTTTAATAGTAAAACTGCAACTATATCTTTTTAAAAGGCTATACACTTGGAAAAGACTACTATAATAATTAGAACTTGCCTCACCATTTATTTAGAAATGCTCTATTTAAAAGCAGGCCAACAACAGGAACTTTGCTATTGCACAACGGAGAAAGTAAATGAAATAATGTCTATTAACATTCAGTGTTGATAACATGTTTCTGCATCTCCTAGAACATACTGATCTACGCTAACCTGAACAATTTACCACTTCCACATCCATGCAGTAGCTCAAATAAAATGAGTTCCTGTGTTAATCCCACAGTAAACCTTGGTAATTCTCACATCACAGGAGTTGTAAACGTTTGTTAACAGAAAAAGAATGTTTTTCCCAAAATAGCTACATAACTCTTAAGACTACTCAAATTCCTAAATAATCCTTTTTACAAGACTCCCGCCAACTTTATTTTGATACATTAAACATGTGGAGCCTATTTTAAAAGGTATTTAACAGTGACTTCATCAAAACAGCTTCCTAGTTGTTCTCATAATGTCTTTTTTCTAAAGTTTTCAAATTGTTTTTAAGCCAACTTGAATAGTGATGAATGTGAGCTGCTATCAAAACGCTTAAGAAGCATTCTGCCAAACAAGATGGGCAAAAATGTTCTAGATCTGCTCAATCTGACATTAGAGGTCATGCAACTTGAAAAATGAAATAACTATTTCCAACACTCACTGAGCCCTTCATTTTAAAAATAACTTCAGGGCTATTTCCACACTCTACATTTAATAATACAATTTTTTAAAAAGGGTGTTAGGCTCGGTGAAATCAGAAACTGATCTGCCACTTAAAGCTGGTGAGTCTATTCTTAATGGGCCTCTGGTAGATTTGGGATACTGACGATAGCAGTTTCATTTAAGAACTTCACTAGTAAAAAGAATGACACCCGAAAAGGACTGCTGCGGAAGACAGGGAAGAGAAGACCGGAGTCTCCTGAGAAGAAAAAGAGAAACGATTTAAATAAAGTCGCTAAGGAGGAAGGAGGTGGTGAGACGCGCAGACAGAAGAGCGAGAAAGAAGATTTAACGAGGAAGTGAAATGGAAGGCAGAAGCTAATGAGGAAACAAATGGGAAAAGGTAGTGTTTTCAAACAGGCATGCACCAGGAAGGGACGAGTTACGGCCTGGAGTAGCCCCAGTGCTTTCAGCTGAAAGAGATGCTCGCAGAGAACAGGGACAAGCAGTTTACTTCCAGGCTTTCGAGCAAACTAAAATTCCCTGCCCCGAACCTCTCCCAGCCTCGGCCGAGCGCGGAGGCGGCGGCTGGGGAAGGGGCCTAGCCAGGAGCCAGGCCCGGCGTTCCGCTCCTCTGGGCTCCGCGGCCGAGGGAAAGAGGCGAGGATTAAGCGGGGAGAGGTCCCGGCCGCAGCTCGGCGGCACCCCGAAAACGGTCCGGGGCCTCGGCGGTGCCCGCGAGCCGTTCCCCCTGCGGCGGGGCGCCCAGCGGCCTTACCTGGGGCGAGGGAGGGAGGCGAGGTCTAAGGCGTCCGCTCGCGCCCGCCGCAGAACCCCTCTGCTGCACTCAGCCCAGGCTTCCAACGGAGGCGCGACCCTGGCTCAGCCGCCGCTTCCCCCTCAGGGTCTTGGCCACCGCCTCCGCCGCCTCCGGGGCTGTTTACACCGTTGGGCCCCGCACGCCGCCGCCGCCGCCGCTGCCGCCTTCTCTCCACCCTAGCGCCGTTGCCGATTCGGCCGCCGCCACCTCCTCCGCCGCAGCCTCGTCTCTCTGGAGCATCTTCCAGCCACCGAACCCTGAGAAACAGAGACTCCAGCCGCGCCGGCAGGAAACTCCCCCGCAACTGCTAGGGGGACGAAGCGGTCAGAACACCGGCGGTTTTTCCGCCATTGAGCAGCAGCCGCTCCGCTCCTTCTGCAACCCCCCTCCCCGCACCCTGTCCTCCCCCGCCCCTCG